>NC_090376.1:9794448-9935508 GCF_036365525.1 Heterodontus francisci
GTAATTTAAGAAAGCCAAACAGATGCCTTCCATTTATTTAGTTTCCGCGGAGATCTGCACAGGCCCATCAAGGGTTAAAATACACTCGGGCAGTTTCCATAAATGTTTCTTCTAAGCTGAAAATGGAAATTAGTCATTTTGTCAGTGTCCAGTATGACATGAGTTTGGGCAACCTCAATCCAGTTCCACATGTGCCAACAGGACTAAATTGGCAGTTGCACTCAGATGTCACAAGGTGGCTGGTGCTGGAAAATGGAGAAATGTTACACTAATGCGGCAGCATTTCTTCCAAGGCCGCATCTGAGGCATATTTTTGGGACGTTGAAGTTGGGATTCAACGCACAATGTTCGCTCCACGGCTGCCTCGAACCAACAGAGTTTAAAAGAGTATGTCTCCTTTCCAAAGCTGTTAATATTTCTGGGCCAGAAGTATCTGTGGGATTGCACCATCCTGAAATCGGGCTCATAATCCAAGCAAATATTGCAGCCCCACCTAGCATGAGACTCTGTTCTTTGCATGGCACATAAAACTGAGGTCCAGCTTCTTGATTTAAAAAAAATTGTGGCACTCTGAAGTTATAACAGAATCATCTGTGTCCTTGTCGAGCGTTATTACTTCAAACAGTGTCATCAAAAAATAACTAGTCATTCATCTCATTTCTGCTATGGGGCCTTGCTGGTGCAGGATATTTCATTGTAAAATACCGGAATAAAACTAACTTAGTAGGTGTCCAAAAAATTCCATTCATAAAATTGGTTTGTCACGGTTGAGATGAAGGTACTCTCTTCCTCCCTCCCCAAGTATCTTCCCTTGTATTAAGTCATGGGAGTTGTTGGAGCCTCCTCAGTCTTGAAGCCTTGGGCAGAAATGAGCTTTATAAAGAGTTAAGATATGAAGGGAAAACAGCAGCCTGCACTCATTACCCTTTGTTCCCCATGGTTTGCACTAGATTCAGATTGCAAGCCAACTGAGTGAGAATGGCCACCTGCAAAATATAAATTTTGTTTTTTCAAACTATATCCATCTGAGCCAATAAAGAACTGGCTTTGAATTGTTTGATCTCCGCCAAGAAAATGCTTCAGTTTGGCTGATAGAAAAACTTGATTCAGGGTTTATCCAACATTTCGATCTTGTATATATTTTTGTGTAGTTTTTTCATAGATTTTCCAGGCATTGCTTACAGGGAATGGTTATAATGGACTATTCTGATTGTTGGTGGTGTTGGTCTGTTTACAGGGACAGAAAGTTGTTAGTATGGTGTCTTAAATGGTGCACTAAGATAGTTTTGCTGTCAGTATTATTGGTAGGCGTTTATATTGGAAAGAATATAAATGCTGGTAGATTTATGTAATTGTCTACGCTTGAACAATTCAATTAACTGAACCTAACCCTCATCCTATTTCTTCATCCATCCTCTTTTGAAAACTTGTTTATTCTTAAACATTGTCAGATCTTAGTGGCATATTTTCTGCCGCAGACATAGGCGGCATGTCCTATACTTTCAATTGTGTAGACTTATTTTAACTGGGTGCAAGTGACTTCTTCTAGCAGGCGAATTGATCTGTGGAGTAACAAAGAACTTGCATTTACATGTTCAGGGCATCCCAAACACTTAAGCCAGTGAGTTACTTCTGAAGTGTAATTATAGGTAAATTCACCAGTGAATCTTAACACCAAAAGATCAAGTTGACAGCAATGAGCTAATTGATCAGATAATCTGTTTTGCTGATAGGATTACTATTGACCAGGAGACCAGAAGAACTCCCCGATCTTGGAATAGTGCCATGAAGTATTTTGCATTTAAGTGGGCAAATGTGTTCCAGTGAGAACATTTCATCTGAAAGATGGCATCTCCAACCACCTTGAGCATGGGAGTGGGGGATGTGGTGAAATGCATGAGAGGCTAGAGTTAGGGGAGTCATGCTGGTTATATGGCTGGAGATCATTACAGAGATGAGCAAGTGCAAGGCCATGAAGGAATTTAATGGAGGCTAACAATTTTCAGTTGGAGATGTTGTGACACCACGGGTCAATATAGGTCATGAGGACAGGGGTGCTGGGTGAACGGGATAGCATGCAGGCAGCAGAGTTTTGGATGAACTGAATTTATGGGTGATGGGAGGCAAGTCAGGACAGCATTGTAGTAGTCAAGTGTGGTGTCAAGAGCATGAACGAGGGTTTCATCCAACAGATGAGATGAGCAAGAGGCAGAGGCACACCATGTTCTAAAGGTAGAAGTCAGAGGTTGTGTTGAGCGTATCTGGTCAGAAGCTCGGCTTGGGCTTGCACAGCATGCAGAGTTTGTGAAACGTCTGTTTCAGCCTGAGGCAGCGGCTGGGACCATTGGTCAAGGTGTGAGATTCGTAGTGGCAACCAATGGATTCAGTCTTCCCAGTATTGAGCTAGAGGTAATTGTGCCTCATCCAAGACTAGACATGTGAACCAAATATTCTTTAATTCCTAGTTTTTGAGTTACCCAATCTGAGTTGGGTTAGTGCAGTATTTAGGTATGTGCAGCAAATGTAGCCTTGCCGGTAATGCCCACATCCAGAGAACATATTTTTAAAAAGAGCACACAGTATTGCCTCAGTGTCCCAGGGTTCAGTTGGGGGAAATCACCAGGGATTGCTTTTGCATCAGTTACACTTGCTAGAAAGTAAGTGTGTGTGGATGTTCAGTAAGAGTAGGATGAGTTTCAGCTGTTATCCGTCCCTGCACTTGAATAGTTTGCCACAAGCTGCCTGGGCTTGCAGATAATGAAAAGCCATTCTCGTTGGGTACTAGAAGGAACTCGGCTACTGGAATGACATCTCACGGAGAAAATTGACAGTTTAATTTTCAAAGAAAATATTTCAGTTATGAACATTGCTTATTGCAAATGTGGAAAGGTTACGGTATTATGGTAATGTTATGGTTAGTAAAATTCTCTGGTACTTTGTCAACTCAACATGCAAAAGTATCAGAACCTCCATTTTCTTTGAATTCTAGAAATTTGATCTTTGGGAATGTGTAAAAATGCAAATCTTTCATTTTGTTCACTGAACCCTGTTGCCAGTTTAAATATTAAAACAGAAAAAGAATTCCAAAAACTGCAGATTTTAAAATGTTGCCTTGCTGACAGAGCACTGGCTGTTGCTCTACCAGCAGTTTATTTGCTACAGTTGCTGCTACTCGAGTTATCTTGCCAGAAGCAGAAGGGATTGGCGAAACTATGCATTAAGCAAAATCAAACAGTACTGCCATTGTTCTGCACTTCATTGTGGAAAAATAATCTTAAAAGCAAAATACAATGTAAGACCCAAGAACTTACAAATTTACAGTGCTCTTTAAAGGAACACGTTTTCCTATTTATGGCATTATACGAGTGAAAGTTTTGGTCTTTTAAAGTTAAGGCTTCAATAATTTGAAACAAATCTATTCCGCATTATTAAGGTTTTTAAGTCTGTTCTATAATCAGTACAAACTTCAAATGCTGGCCCATTCCTGCAATGTCTTATTTTTTCCAGTTTGAGTCTAAGGGGGAGGAGAAAGGTGACAACCAAGATTAGATTAAGCACAGGTTTGTACCAGTGAGTCTTCAACAGCTGAGCTCGCCAGATCCCAGCTGCAATTTCAAAAGGCACACTATAGGCCAAACTCTGTCCCATGCAGAAGGACCAACTGCCTCCAGACCACACTAGCATGACTCCTGATGGCCTGTTAGACCTGCATTAACAGCAGGCATCCATGCCATCTAGTCATAGAGGGGAGCTAGTGTGTTATAGGAAGTGTTGAGGAGGGGCGAGGAAGGAAAGGAAAGAAAAATACAGTTGATACTTTTGGCAGTTCTTGGTCGTCATGAGCCGGTGTTTAAATCTAACTTAAACTGTTGGGCTGAGTCACCTTTCTATGCGAGCAGCAGCCATCCTCCATGCAATGAATTTGGTTGGTCTTGAACCATTACTTGGATTCTGATGCAGTCTTGGATTCTGATGAGGGAGAGTGGTTATCGATGGTTATGATAGCTAGATGAGGAAGGATAGGAGGAGGTTTGAGAGGAGCACAAACTCCAGCATGGATTGCTTGGGCTGAATGGCCTGTTCCCATGTAACACCAAAAATAGATGCACTTGATCCTTTTTTGCTCTGCTGCTTGTGGAACTTGCTTTTTTTTTTGCCTAAACCGGGAAATCCCAAGAGGCATCCCTTGGGCCTATTGTGGCCTGCAAATTCCTTTGGCTGATAAAGTTCTGCCAGTTCCTTACCACTTGTACTCTGCAAAAACTGCGATTTCAGCCCTGAAGTTCCTGAGCTCAGAAGACTGGATCAGGCTGCTCTCCACCTACCCATCTGCAAGAAGCCTTTTCCAGTCCTCGTCTTGGGGGTCAAGCTGAAGCTTTCAATTGCTCAGGCTTTGGAGAAAGAATGAAGTGGCGAGGTAAAAGGTGGGTATAGGCAGTTGCTTTGTTGTGTGTGGGGGAGCCTCACTTTTCGTGTGCATTGAATCCTCTGTTTTGGATGCCCATTGATTTCTCTTAATGGGAGTTTGGCATTTTTATGTATGGGGCTTACTTGGGTAATCCTATGTGGTCTGCTTTCTGGTATGCCCACCACCCAAAAGTTGGCTTGCGTAAGTCACTGCTCTACAAAATAATTCACTGTCAGTGAAGTATTTGAAACACTTAGGAAAGGCATAAGCCATTATATACAAGTCCTTTTTTTGGTCCTCTGTCCAATATCTCCATTCAGGAGGTCACTCATAGAAAGTTATGATGTCATTACTGGGGAATGCCAACAAAACGCACATTCTCAGGCTACAGCTGGCAAACAGAACAAAAAGGGCTGGAGATGTCAACGTACAAGCTACACGATCTTTCATCTGTGTCCATTCAGATGAATGTGTCTCCCCTTTGTTTCGGCAGACTATAAAATTACAAAAATAAATCCCTTACTGCAACTTCTGAGCTTGAAATTGTATCTGAGCTGTGCTGCTCTCGTAAGTGACCAAAGAGGATAGAGAGCATTTATAGCTTAAGTGTGATCAGAGATTTAACTCTTCTCTTTGATGCTGGGGAATTAACTGCAATGGTATAACTTTGTAAACAGGATGGGAATGTTAGCTTAGCAGTGCCACAGTTTTGGGATTTTTGCGCTATAAGTGGACCATGCTTACAGCTACAGTAACTCGTATAAGAATGCAGTGATGTTGCCGTCCTGATTAAGGCTAAGCTGCTTTTTGGACGGACCTCTCTATTCCCCACCCCCCTTTTTCCCCTCTTCTCACCCCCCCCCCCCCCCCCCACCCCGCCAGAAAAAATTGGATGGCATAGATTTAATTCCTCCTGGCAGTACAGAAATATTGTAAGTTTTAATAAATTTAACTTGGGCAGCACAGGCGAACTCAGATTAGCCATATACACCGATCTGCCAGCCGTCCATTGTTATCTGCAGATTTTTGCAGGAGTCCCCAGAGGACATCCCATTTTCTAACCAGTATTCAGTTCGGAGTACCGATGAGAGAGGGGGTTCCTCTGGAGAATGTACAGAGTCATGACCGGAATGTCATAGCTGACTCGGCTGTGCTGGGTTGGAAAAAAAGGGACAAGAGGGCAACAGTGGTCGGGGATTCTATGGTTAAAGGAACAGATAGGCGTTTCTGTGGTCGCAGATGTGATTCCAGGATGGTATGTTGCCTCCCTGGTGCAAGGTTCTTGGATATCACCGAGCGGCTACAAAGTATTCTGGAGGGTGAGGGTGCACAGCTGGAGGTCGTGGTCCATGTTGGTACCAATGACATAGGTAGAAAGAGGGATGAGGTCCTGCAAAAAGAATTTAGGGAGCTAGGCAGTAGATTTAAAAAGTAGGACGTCAAGGGTTGTAATCTCTCCGTTTCTTCCGGTGCCACGGGCTTGTGAGTATATGAATAGGAGGTTAGAGCAGATGAATGCATGGTTGGGGAGATGGTGCAGGAGGGAGGGCTTTAGTTTCCTGGATCACTGGGTCTGTTTCTGGCGAAGGTGGAATCTGTATAAGATGCACTGGTTGCACCTGAACCGGAATGGGACCAGCATCCTTGCTGGGAGGTTTGTTAGTGTTGTTGGGGTGGGGGGGGTGGTGGTGGGAAGGGGTTGAAACTAATTTGGCAGGTGGGTGGGTTACAGAGTGGAAGCACAGTAGGGGGTGATGTACAATCAAATATAAATGAGAAGCTAAGTCAGTCCGGAGGGCAGAGCAAATATAGACCTGTTGAGGCTCAAGCAAGTAATGCAAGGCTGGATTGTATCTATTTTAATGCAAGGAGTCTTACTAGTAAGGCAGATGAATTGAGGAACAGCATCTCATCTACCGATTAGGCACACTACAGCCTGCCGGACTGAACATTGAGTTCAATAATTTCAGAGCATGACAGCCCCCCACTTTACTTTCATTTTTAGTCATTTTTAGTTATTTTTTCTTCCTTTTTTTTTACATTCCTTTTTACATTTTTTACAATCATTTTTTGCATTCATTTCATTTCATCTTATTTTGTTCAGTTTGCTTACCCACTGTTTTTTTCAGGTTGTTTTTCTTCAGGTTTGCACTTGCTGCTGTTCAATATTCAGTATATTCACACCTAATCTGTACTAATGCTTTGTCTTTCAACACACCATTAACATATTGTTTGCCTTTGCTCCGTGACCTTTTGGTCAGCTATGTGGCCTGGTCCAATCTGCACCTTCTCCTTTGTTATCTCTTGCCCAACCCCCACCTCACTTGTTTATAATCTGTGACTTTTCTAATATTTGTCAGTTCCGAAGAAGGGTCACTGACCCGAAACGTTAACTCTGCTTCTCTTTCCACAGATGCTGCCAGACCTGCTGAGTGAATCCAGCATTTCTTGTTTTTGTTTCAGATGAATTGAGGACTTTGATTAACACATGGGAATATGATATTGCTATCACTGAGGCATGGTTGAGGGAGGGGCAGGACTGGCAGCTTAATATCCCATGATATAGAATCTTCAGACGTGATAGGGGAGGGGGTAAAAGAGGAGGTAGTATTGCACTGTTGATTAAAGAGTCAATTACTGCAGTAAGGAGGGATGATGCCTTCGAACGTTCCTCTTATGAGTCCATATGGGTACAACTTAATATCAAAAAGGGGGCTATCACTTGGTTGGGAGTGTACTACAGGCCTCCAGTCAGAGAGAGACAGAGGAGCAGATATGTAGGCAAATCTTAGACAGGTGCAAAAATAATAGGGTAATAATAGTAGGGGATTTCAACTTCCCCTATATTAGAGGGGATAGTATTTGTGCAAAAAGCTTAAAGGGGGCAGAATTTTTCAAGTGCGTTCAGGAGAGCTTTTTGAGCCAGCACTTAGAGTCCTACAAGAGGAGGAGCGGTACTGGACTTAATCCTAGAGAATGAAGCCGGACAAGTGGTAGAAGTGGCGGTGGGGGAATATTTCAGGGATAGTGACCATAATTCGAAGATTTAAGGTAGTTATGGCAAAGGGCATAGGGTAAGGCAGATTTCAATATGATAAAACAGGATCTGGCTAAAGTGAACTGGGAGCAGCTTCTTATAGGAAAGTCGACATCAGACCAGTGGGAGTAATTTAGAAAGGAAATTGTGAGGGTTCAGGTGCAGCATGTTCCTGTAAAGGTCAAGAGTCGGACCAACAGGTCAAGGGAACCCTGGATGTCAAGGGATATAGAGGATTGGATAAGGGGAAAAAAAAAGGTGGCGTATGGCAGATTCAGAGTGCTGAAAACAGTGGAGGCCCTAGCGGAGTGTAGAAAGTATAGGGGATTACTTAAAGTAATTAGGAGAGCGAAGAGGGGGCTTGAAAAATTACTGGCAAACAAGATAAAGGAAAATCCCAAGGCGTTTTATAAAGATGTTAGGGGCAAGAGGACAACCAGGGAAAAAGTGAAGCCCATTAGGGATCTAAGAGGCAATGTGTGTGTGGAGCCGGAGGGCATAGGGGAGGTTTTGAATGATTACTTTTCATCTGTGCTCACTAAGGAGAGGGGCCATGTACGTGTAGTGATCAGGGAGGGGGTTTGTGATATACTTGATCAAATTAGCATTGAAAAGGAGTAAGTATTAGCTGTTTTAGCGGGCTTAAAGGTGGATAAATCCCCAGACCCAGATGAGATGTATCCCAGACTATGTGAGGCAAGGGAGGAGATAGTGGGGGCTCTGACACAAATTTTCAGATCCCCTTTGACCAGAGGAGAGGTGCCAGAGGTCTGGAGGACAGCAAATGTAGTACCATTCTTCAAGAAGGGTAGCAGGGATAAACCAGGTAATTATAGGCCAGTGAGTCTAACATCAGTGGTAGGAAAATTATTGGAAAAATTTCTGAGACAGGATTAATCTCCACTTGGAGAGGCAGGGATTGATCAGGGATAGTCAGCATGGCTTCGTCAGGGGGCAGTCATGTCTAACAAATTTGATTGAATTTTTCAAGGAGGTATCTAGATATGTAGATGAGGGTAATGCAGTTGATGTCGTCCACAGTAAGGCTTTTGATAAGGTCCCGCATGGGAGATTGGTTAAGAAGGTAAGAGCCCATGGGATCCAGGGTAATTTGGCAAATTGGATTCAAAATTGGCTCAGTGGCAGGAGGCAGAGGGTGGTGGTAGAGGGTTGTTTCTGCGAATGGAGGCCTGTGACTAGTGGTGTACCACAGATATCCGTGCTGGGACCCTTGCTGTTTGTAGTGTACATTAGTGATTTAGACGTGAATATAGGAGGTCTGATCAGTAAGTTCGCAGACGACATGAAAATTGGTGGTGTCGTAAATAGTGCGGAGGAAAGCCTTAGCTTACTGGACGATATAGACGGGCTGAGAAGATGGGCGGAGCTGTGGCAAATGGAATTTAATCCTGAGAAGAGTGAGGTGATGCACTTTGGGAGGTCTAACAAGGCAATGGAATGTACGATGGATGGTAAGACCCTAGGGAGTACAGAGGGTCAGAGGGACCTTTGGGTGCTTGTCCATAGATCACTGAAGGTAGCAGCAAAGGTAGATAAGGTGGTTAGGAAGGCATACAGGATACTTGCCTTTATTAGCCGAGGCATAGAATATAAGAGCAGGAGGTTATGATGGAGCTGTATAAAATGTTAGGTCACAGCTGCAGTACTGTGTACAGTTCTGGTCACCACACTATAGGAAGGATGTGATTGCAATGGAGAGGGTGCGTAGAAAATTGAGGGGCATTGATGGAATAGATAGGAAGAAACTTTTTCCCTTCGCGGAGAGCTCAATAACTAGGGGGCATAGATTTATGGTAGGGGATGTTTAGAGGGGAGTTGAGGAAAAATGTTTTCAGCCAGAGGGTGGTTGGAATCTGGAACACACTGCCTGAATGGGTGGTGGAGGCAGGAACCCTCACAACATTTAAGAAGTCTTTCGATGAGCACTTGAAACGCCATAGCAATCAAGGCTATGGGCCAAGTGCAGGGAAGTGAGATTAGTTTGGACTGGTGCTTGATGATTGGCGCAGGCACGTTGGGCCGAAGGGCCTGCTTCTGTGCTGTAAAACTCGATGACTCTATTCAGAGACAGTTGTTGCTATCTTAATGGTATCCATCTATGTTTGATACCGACTCTTCCGTGGCAGTGACCGAAGGTAGCTTAACTTCCACTAGCCACAACAAGGTCATCTTGTGAAGTGGGAAGGAGCACATTCTAGGGATTTATCTTAGACCAATTCTGAGCTGGACAACCAAGTATCACCATTGATAAATACCACAAGTTAAAGATTTTCCTTCAAAGGCAGGGATTACATGGAATATACAGTGCAGAAGCAGGCCATTCAGCCCCACCAGTCAATGCCAGTGTTTATGCTCCACTCAAGCCTCCTCCCATCTTTCCTCACAAAAATCTATCATCACCCCCTATTCCCTTCTCCCTCAAGAATGAAGGGGAAGTGAGAGCAGTAAAGGAAATTTTGTTCTTAAATCCCTTGAAGTGGATACTGTGTAATTTTTGTTGATGTAAACAAAAGGATTATTTTGCTTTCATCTTGGATTTTGTATTTGGTATTGGTTGGAGTAGTGTCGACTGAATAGTGAAACCTACCAGACGGTTCAAGTGCCTTGCTGACTGATCCCATCAACTTACTATATTAGATTGAATACCCTGAGCCAAGTCCCTCCCTTTCATAATGCCATTACCAGCTTTCAGCACCTTTTTCTATTATTCCCAGGGTGCGTATATTTAAAAATTCTAACACCAGGCGTAACTACAGAAGTCCCATAACAGTAATAGAAGTAAAGAAAGTAACAGTGTTAAGTTAGGAATTGTCTTTGAATCACAAAGAATGTATACAAAATACTGTATGACAAAAAAAACTGAACTTGAAACAATGCAGCAATAAATTCAGACATCAAAATTAATTATTTTGTCTCCTCTTCTGTCTCTGTCTGTGTGCCACCCACCGCTCTCTGTCTGTCTGTGGGTAACCCCACCGCTCTGTCTCTCTGTGGGCCTCCCCCACTGCTCATTCTGTCTATTTGCGGGCCACCCCCACCGCGCTCGCGCTCTCTCTCTCTCTCTCTCTCCCCCCTTTCTCTTTCTCTCTTTTTTTCTCTTTCTCTCTTTCTCTGTCTCTGTGGGCCACCCCCACCGCCTGCTCTCGCTCTCTGTGTATTTGTCTGTCAACATTTATTTGTATTAGCCTTAAATGGTTGAGGTGCAACATGGGTGCTGTGAGTAAGCTATACAGACTGGAGTGTCCCACATTGAATTCTGGTCAGCAGTTTGAAGAATGCAAATCATTTTAAAGACCCTGAGTTAGCAAAGAGCTGGAAAAAATATCCAGTGTTAGTAGTCCTGTTGAATATCAGCTGACTGCTGTCTTTCCCCCTCTCCTGCCCAGCCCAGTCCTCCTGAACAAGAAATTGCATTTTTGTGGTTGCCTGGTGGTGACAGAATTGGGAATGACTGATATGTTCCTGAATCAAAAAGGTTGCAGTCACTCACCAAATATGTCAAGTTGCTTCACAGGAGCATTATCAAACAAAATTTGACACCATGAGATATTAGGACATATAAGCAAAAGCTTGATCAAAGAGGAAGACTTTCAAGAGTGCCTTAAAGAAAGAGTGATAGAGGTGGAGTTTTAGGGAGAGAATTACAGAATTTGCAGCGGAGGCAGCTGAAGGCACGGCCATGAATATCATAGTCATAGTCCTTTTTTAAGTTATTCGTTCATGGGATGTGGGCGTCGCTGGCTAGGACCGCACTTATTGCCCATCCCTAATTTCCCTTGAGAAGGTGGTGCTGAGCCGCCGCCTTCAACCGCTGCAGTCCATGTGGGGTAGGTACACACCCACAGTGCTGTTAGGAAGGGAGTTCCAGGATTTTGACCCAGCAACAGTGAAGTAACGGTGATGTGTGTAACAGGATGGTGTGTGGCTTGAAGGGGAACTTGCAGGTGGTGGTGTTCCCATGCATCTGTTGCCCTTGTCCTTCTATATGGTAAAGGTCGCAGGCTTGGAAGGTGCTGTCTAAGGAGTGTTGGTGTGTTTAGCACAGAAGGAGGCCATTCGGTCCATCAAGTTCATGCCAGCTCCCCACAGAGCAATCCGGTCAGTCCCACTCCTCACTTGATCCCTGAAGCTTTCCAATTTTATTTCCTTCAAGTGCCCATCCAATTTCCCTTTGAAATCATTGTCTCTGCTTCCACCACCCTCGTGGGCAATGAGTTCCAGGTCATTAGCACTTGCTGCAGGAAAAAAACTTCTTCCTCGCATTCCCCTTGCATCTGTTAACCAAAACCTTCAATCTGTGCTTTCTGGTCCTTGTACCATCAGTTAATAGGGGCAGTTTTTCCTTGTCTAACTTATCTAAGCCTGTCATAATCTTCATCTCTATCAGATCTCCCCTCAATTTCCTTTGCTCCAAGGTGAACACCTCAGCTTCGCTAACCTAACCTTGGAACTAAACTCATCCCATCCTTGGAACATTTCTGGTAAATCTCCTCTGCAATCTCAAGGACCCTTGCATCCAGAACTGAATGTAGTACTCTAGTGGGGGCCTAACCAGAGCTTCATAAAAGTTCAGCATAACTTCCCTGCTTTTATACTCTGTGCCTCTATTGATGAAGCCCAAAACCCCATATGCTTTGCTAACCACTCAAGATGCCCTTCCACCTTCAAAGATTAGCGCTCATGCACTAGATACATCTGTTCCTGCGCACTATTTAGAACCGTGCCATTAAGTGTGTACTGCCTCACCCTATCCCTTCTGCCAAAATGCATCACCTCACTTGTCTATTAAGTTCCATCTACTTGTTCTGCTAGCCTATCGATGTCTGTCGCAGGCAGTTCATATCATCCTCACTAAGCTCGGGTGTTGGGCGAATGGGACTTGGTACAAGTTTGGGCATGGGCAGCATTATATAGCAATACAAAGTAATCTTACAAAGTAAATGATGATTGGTGCAATAGTTCTCTGTTTTAGAGAGTTCATGGCAAGCATGGCTTTAAATGTGTGTTTGATTGACAGAGACTGCTGTTCATTTGTCACATCATTCTCAACATTTGGTCTCCAACCTGCTGGTAATCTGGCCGTTGCAATGTTCAGACACAATGTTCAGGAACCATCCCGATGACCATATATGAATTGAATCATTCATTATTACTCGATGTCATACACAAATCCTTCACATCTATTTTTTGAAGTTTTGGCAACATTAGTTCACTGCTGTGTAAACAAGATACCTTGGAAACATGAGTCTGGTGCAAAACATGCAATTTCTGAACCAGGCAAAACGCCTGGACAGCTTTTGAAGAACTGAAATGGAACACAAGATGCAGAATGTGCTAGGATGGTTTTAAATTGAAGATATGACTACTGCTGTAGTCTTAATTCCATTTTTGGTTTCTACCTGTATGATGGATTTTGATCTGTTGCAATCACATAAGTTTTGCTGTGTTCAGCTTTCCCATGTAGCTAACTTGCACCATGAAACATTTTCCCAAACCAAGTGCTGGAAACGCACAACAGATTCAACACTCTCGTGAAATTGGGTAAATAACCTTTCATCAGAACCGTGGCCAAAACTTCGCACCTGAAGATATTAACTTGTCTTCTCTCCCTTCCAATGCGCAAGGGCCAGTTGTCCATTTCTGGCTGTCACCATGTTCCACTGCTCTCAACATCATGTTGTCATTGTTGCTCAGGTTCCTCAATTGAGCTTCTTCAGAGCCATTACTTGCTTCATTTTAGCATAACTATCTTACTCACCATCTGATGCCAGTTGTTGCAGGTTTTTATTTATAATATTGAGTTTTTGCTGCAATGAAGCCAATCCAGTGTAAAGCTGGCCTTTGAAAGTTTCATTACCTACAAAACTTCGGGGTACTAAGTTACTTGAATATATGAGGGAGTTCGTTATTTTGCTATTGGGCTAAGTATTTCTAGTTTAAGTCCACTGGCTTTGAGTTATGGACCTTTTTTTAAATTTCTCCTTCCCACCTATCATTGGTCAACAGCTTTTCACCAGCTCATGCCTACTCGTCGGCCATTAGTCTTACAGACGGACAGGAACCAGCACATCAGCTGTCTTGCGAGGGAACACTAAGTTTTAGGATGCAGCTAGATTTGGTGCATTATCCTTTAAATACGTCAGCCTTTGCCCAATGAAAGCTGCTTGTGTCGGCATCAGGGTTTTGGTACATTTAGCACTTCAAAAGTTTCATCTTTGTTTGCAAATCCCTCAATGGCCTTGCCCCTCCCTATCATAAAATCATAGAGTCATGGCTTTATACAGCACAGAAACAGGCCCTTTGGCCCATCGTGTCTGTGCCGGCCATCCAGCACCCAATTATTCTAATCCCATATTCGTGCACTTGGCCTGTAGCCTTGTATGCTATGGCGTTTCAAGTGCTCATCTAAATACTTCTTAAACGTTGTGAGGGTTCCTGCCTCCACCACCTCTTCGGGCAGTGTGTTCCAGAATCCAACCACCTTCTGGGTGAAACTTTTTTTCCTCACATCCCCCCTAAACCTCCTGCCCCTTACTCTAAATCTATGCCCCTTGGTTCTTGACCCCTCCGCTAAGGGAAAAAGTTTCTTCCTATCTAACCTATCAATGCCCCTCATAATCTAGTACACCTCAATCATGTCCCCCCTCCGCCTTCTCTGCTCCAAGGAAATCAACCCTAGCCTTTTCAGTGTCTCATCATAGCTGAAATGCTCCAGCCCAAGCAACATCCTGATGAATCTCTTCTGCACCCTCTCCAGTGCAATCACATCCTTCCTAAAGTGTGGTGACCAGAACTGTACTCTCTACTCCAACTGTAGCCTAACTAGCGTTTTGTACAGCTCCATCATAACCTCCCTGCTCTTATATTCTATGCCTCGGCTAATAAAGGCAATTATCCCATATGTCTTCACCCTTATCTACCTGTGCTGCTGCCTTCAGTGATCTATGGACAAGTACACCAAGGTCCTTCTGACCTCTTAAACTTCCTAGGGACCTACCATCCATTGTATATTCCCTTGCCTTGTTAGTCCTCCCAAAATGCATTGCCTCACACTTTTCAGGATTAAATTCCATTTGCCACAGTTCCGCCCATCTTACCAGCCCATCTACATCTCACTGTAATCTATGGCTTTCCTCCTCACTATTTACAACAACACCAATTTTGTGTAATCTGCAAACTTACCATAACTCCCATATTCACGTCTGAGTCATTAATGTCCACTACAAACAGCAAGGGTCCCAGCACCAATCCTGGAGTTACACCACTGGTCACAGGCTTCCAATCGCTAAAACAGCCCTCGATCATTACCCTCTGCCTCCTGCCACTGAGCCAACTTTGGATCCAATTTGCCAAATTGCCCTGGATCTTACCTTCTTAACCAATCTCCCATGCGGGACCTTGTTAGAAGCCTTCCTGAAATCCATGTGTACTACTACTACTGCTTTACCCTCATCTACACATCTAGCCACCTCCTCGAAAAATTCAATCTAGTTAGTTAGACACGATCTCCCCCTGACAAAGCCATGCTGACTATCCCGGATTAATCCCTGCCTCTCCAAGTGGAGATTAATCCTGTTCCTCAGAATGTTTTCCAATATTTTCCCAACCACTGATGTTAGACTCACTGGCCTGTGATTACCTGGTTTATCCCTACTACCCTTCTTAAATAATGGTACCACATTCGCTATCCTCCAGTCCTCTGGTACCTCTCCTGTGGCCAGAAAGGATTTGAAAATTTGTGTCAGAGCCCCAGCTATCTCCTCCCTTGCCTCACAACAGCCTGGGATACATCTCATCTGGGCCTGGGGATTTATCCACTTTTAAGCCCACTAAAACAGCTAATACTTCCTTCCTTTCAATGCTAATATGTTCAAGTATATCACCATCCCCCTCCCTGATCTCTACACCGACATCGTCCTTCTAGTGAACACTGATGAAAATTAATCATTCAAAACCTCGCCTATGTCCTCCGGCTCCACACCAAGATTGTCACATTGGTCCCTAATGAGCCCTACTTTTTCCCTGGTTATCCTCTTACCCTTAATATACTTATAAAATGCCTTGGGAGTTTCCTTTATCTTTATCAAATTTTTCCTTTATCAAAATATGCTCATTTCATCTTAATTGCTGTTCTAGTATCTTATATGAAAAATGATGCCCATGTTGTACTTAAGTACTGCACTTCAGTTGATTGTGCATGAAGTACTTGGATGTGATGAGAGATGTAGTCAGGCACTTATATAAATCCTAGTCACCTCGTGTCCTCAGACTTGCACTTTCCAGCAGGGATCACTGGATAACAACCAGGAGCAGAGACCTCATTTAGTTTTATTATTTTTGCCCCCCCCTCCCCTTTTAGCTCTGATGTTCCTCAAGCTAGGTGTCATGACCACGCACTATTGGAGATGAGCAAACTCAACGCTGACCAGGGGTTGAACTTGGGGCCACCTTGCTCTGTGTGCCAGTGTCACGCTAGACTGCCAGCTGAACCAGCATGCTCTGGGACCATTTCTGGGATAAATAATTTCAGATATTTAGATATAGGATTGGATTCATTTAAGGTCATCTGCTGAAATCCTTCGCCATCCATTCCTTTGTTACCTCTGAATTTGATTGGTCCAGTGTTATCCTGCCCGGCCTCCCATCGTCCATCCTCCATTAACTTGAGCTCATCCAGACTCTGCTGCCTGTATTCCACCTCGCACCATCCTGTTCACCCACCGTCCTTGTACTCATTGACCTACGTTGGCTGCCAGCCCAGCAATATATCAGTTTTAAACTTCTCATACTTGTCTTCAAACCCCTCATGGATTCACCCCTCTGTCTCTATGTAGCCTCCTCCAACCCTACACGCTTTCAAAAACTCTGCTCCCCAATTCTGACCTCTTGAGCATCCCTTAGCAGCCGTATCTTCAGCTGCCTTGGCCTACAGCTCTCGTCTTCAGACGCTCCTTAAAACCATCCTCTTTGACCAAGCTTTTGGTAATCTCCCTAATGGCTCCTTATCTGATTCATTGTCCATATTTGTTTGCTGTTGCTTCTGTGAAGCACCTTGGGACGTCTTAGTATGCTAAAGGCACCATTTAAATTGAAGGTTTTGTTGTCCATTTACACTATTGCTTTTAGCGTCGGTGAGAAGCATTTTCTGCTTTGCTCTAATAAAGTTGTGGTGAAAATGAACCTTCTACAGTACTTGTGCTCTAATCAAATGTGAAGCAAATCTTTTGGAGATGGTGTGAGCAATAGGTTGGCAAACAAATGAAGTGATGCTTTACTGTGCCCCGAGCATGAGCAGATTGTTCTGTACAACTGCTGATTGAAAGAAATAAAGAAAAGGCAATAAATCTTTTGATGTGGTTTCAATTGTTTAATAAGTTCATCCATTTCCCTTCGTAATTTTTTCTTGCAAATGCCTGAGGTCATGTTTCTAAATCTTGCTTTAGACCCTATAGTTTGTTAACTAATCATGTATATTGGGGAAAAATAATTATCCTAAAACCTGTGAGTCAACTTGCAAAAAGGATGAAGTAATGTTCATTTATCAATCTAAGTAACTTGCATGTGGTGCTTCAGTTGTTTATATACATTATTGCATTGTGTGTATTATCAATCCAACTTGATCTTTTGTGAAATTAGTGTATTGCAAGTGGAGAAAAATTGGTGTTTCAGTAGAACCTTATTGAACATGAAGTCTTTACTGCATCAAGAAATATAAATTAGCAGCCAAATAGTAGGGAACTGTAATGTCAGCAAAAAAATTCTGATGTAAGAATCACACCTTGAATTTTTTCATTGTCTAGATTCTTCGAAATACCTGTTGCATCTGCACACTAGAAACATCTGTATGAAGCCACAGCCAATAAGTTTTATGGTAGATTTGGTGTTGAATTATGGCAGTGTTTGAAATTTTCCATGGGTGGAGATTATTGGGAGAAGGTGGCACATTTCATTAAGTTGAGGACATTAGTTGCCACCTCTTTTTCTCCTGCCTGGCTTCCATTTGTGTAACTGAGTTTCCACTTGTTGGGATACATGGGTTGAGATTGCTAAGATGTACACCTATTTTTTTGAGCCCTTGAATAACTGATGCAGTGTCGTCATGTACAATATGTTCCAATCTGTAAATGACATTTTTATGGTCTCTGATCACAAGTGTTGCCTTAGTTAGCAGCACATGTTTGGTCGTGATTTTTATAAGTCCTTTTATATATTGGTTTCTTTTGCTGTCTTTCTTTCACAGATCCCATTATGCACCCAAATATTTGTAAACTCTGAACAAAACCACACAAACAGGTCCACTTCATGTTCATAACACACTAATATTGGTGGTAATAATATACTTTTGAGTTGAATCATGTAAGTCCTTCAACTTTGTGAGTTTGTTACAAAATCATTCATTCTGATCAATTAGCTGCAAAGATACGTTATTGCCACCAAAAAATGGCATTCTGAGCTACTCTGAAGGAAATTGAATATATTCCGAGTTTGAGGGGTATAGTTCATAGCACCATAGAAGTATATTGCTCAGGAGCTAGCTATTTGACCAATTTTATCTGCCAACTTTTTGCTGGAGCAATCCAAAGTTAATCATGCTGCACTGCCCTCTCCCCATATCTTCCTTTACTTCAGCTGTTTATCCACTTTCCTATTAAATAATCTTTGCTTCATCCACTCCCTGTGATGACAAGCATCTCATGCTTTTACAAATGGCAGCTTTAAATTGATCACTCATCATTGATTCCCAAACCTGGGAAATGGATAAGGAACAAGAACAACAAATATTTATCTAGTTCCTTTAAAGTAGTAAAACATTCCAAAGCGCTTCATAGGAGCGTTATCAAAGAAGGTTTGACACCGAACTACATCTGGATCAATTAGATCTGTTTGGTCAGAGGTTTTAAGGAGCATCTTAATGGAGGGTAGACAGGTGGAGAGGTTTAAAGAAGGAATTGCAAAGCTTGGGACCCAGGAAGCTGTAAATATGAGCCATGCTGGGTCAGGTACTATTTAAATCATGCAAGACGACCGTCTGGAGTCTTTCCTGTCTTCCCCGTCTCATTCCCCTACCATTCAGTCCATCCTCAGTCATAGAGTTTATATCTACAGCAAGTCCCTGATGTATACTAGTTGATTTGGTGTAGATTGTGGAAGTAGATCCATTCTTAGTAAATGTTGAGTGAAACTTGTATATCGTGTAAAAGTTGATCCACTCTACTCATTCTGGAGGGTTATTTCCTGAATGCTCCAAAACTTGATTACGATGGGAGGAAAGAAATTGGAAGCAGCACAAATCTTCTGACCATGAAATCAGTACACACTCTACTTAGTGTTGCCATGGAGATTAAAAGAACACAGTCCCTTATCATGTCGCCATCATGGATGGGGAAACGAGATAGATCATCTCTCACGTTGTCTTTGATATGTTTTGTAACTGATCTTCCTTGGTGTACGTGAGCCTGTGCCGCTGCTCTCTTTGTTACAAGCATTCTGCAGCATGACTAATCAGTGGGTGGCTCTGTAAACTGAACACTTCAAAAAAAAAAAAAAAAAATAAGGGCTGCTTTTGAGAAGGGTGCTGTAGTGTCATATCATTCCAGCCTGGAATGTGCGAGAAAAGTTATTTGCTTTAAATAGAAGTGATTACCAGACTTTTTGTGGTCTATAGAAGATGCTATCATATAATCCTTAAATGTTAACAAAAAGTAAGACTGAAGGTCGCAAGTCTATATTCTGATACTTTGCACCAGTATCTTCTGTGTACAATGTACCCCCATGTGATTTCCTCAATAGTACAAATGAAGGAATGGGATTGGCAGAGTGAGGTAACTGGAGCCAAGCACAGAATTTAGATGCTTTAAACAAGGTTGGAGATTAAGAAACTTCCCCATCCCAAATAAATAATGGTCATGTGGAGTGAACTTGTAGATAAGGGATTTGAATTTATGGTCAATCAGTACCTTCCTTTAGATTGGAAAATAGCGAATGTAACTCCTTTATTCAAAAAGGGAGGGAAACAGAAAGCAGGAAACTACAGGCCAGTTAGTTTAACATCTGTCTCAAGGAAAATGTTAGAAGCTATTGCTATAGATGTTATCACAGGGCATTTAGAAAAATTCAAGGTAATCAGGCAGAATCAACGTGGTTTTGTGAAAGGGAAATCATGTTTAACCCATGTATTGGAGTTCTTTTGAGGGAGTTACATGTGCTGTGGATAATGGGGAACCGGTGGATGTATTGTACTTAGATTTCCAGAAAGCATTTGATAAGGTGCCACATCAAAGGTTATTACAGAAAATAAAAGCTCATGGTGTAGGGGCATGGATAGAAGATTGGTTAGCTAACAGGAAACAGAGTAGGCATAAATGGGTCATTTTCTGGTTGGCAAGATGTAATGACTGATATGTCACACGGAGCTGTGCTGGGGCCTCAACTTTTACAATTTATATAAATGACTTAGATGAAGAGATTGAAGGTATGGTTGCTAAATTTGCTGATGACACAAAGATAGGTAGGAAAGTAGCTTATGAAGAGCACTTAAGGAGGATACAAAGGGATATAGATAGGTTAAGTGAGTGGGCCAAGACCTGGTGAATGGAGTATTATGTGGGAAAGTGAGAAATTGTCCACTTTGACAGGAAGAATAAAAAAGAAGCATGTTATCTAAATGGTGAGAGATTGCAGAGCTCTGAGATACAGAGGGATCTGGGTGCCCTAGTGCATGAATCACAAAAGGTTTGTATGCAGGTATAGCGCATCATTAGGAAAGCTAATAGAATGTTATTGTTTATCGCGAGGGGAATTGAATAGAAAAGTAGGGAGGTTATGTTTCAGCGATACAGGGCATGGGTGAGACCACATCTGGAGTACTGTGTACAGTATTGGTCTCATTTAAGGAAAGATGTAAATGTGTTGGAGGCAGTACAGAGAAGGTTTACTAGACTAATAAAAACAAGAAATGCTGGAAATACTCAGCTGGTCTGGCAGCATCTGTGGAGAGAGAAGCAGAGTTAACATTTCAGGTCCGTGACCCTTCATCAGAACTGGCAACGGTTAGAAATGTAATAGGTTTTAAGTAAATAAAGTGGGAGTGGCGTCCCACCCATATGCATTTTATAGAACTTAAGTTACCACTCTTATCCTTCAGAGTTCTAGCTTTTTTTCCCTCTTATTTTGCTGTTGTAGTGAAAAATATGTTTTAGAATCTAATTTGTAAGTGAAATGGGCAGGTTGCATAGAATAATTATTTCCCACAATTCTGGTTTCCACAGTGAGTACCATGAATATTTTTGGGAGTAAACCTCAGCTGCTGAATGTTGAGTACTGATCGCAATACATATGTTTTTTTTTGAAGAGATGGGAATGTGTTAAATAGTTCTAAGTATAATCTGGTGCATTTTTTTTATTCATTCATGGGATGTGGGCATCGCTGGCCAGGCCAGCATTTATTGCCCATCCCTAATTGCCCTTGAGAAGGTGGTGGTGAGTTGCCTTCTTGAACCGCTGCAGTCCATGTGGGGTAGGTACGCCCACAGTGCTGTTAGGAAGGAGTTCCAGGATTTTGACCCAGCGACAGTGACCGGTGCCTAGGTCGATGCCGGGTGGTCCGTCCAGTTTCATTCTTTTTTTATCGACTTTGTAGCAGTTAGATATAACTGAGTGACTTGCTAGGCCATTTCAGAGGGCATGTAAGAGTCAACCACATTGCTGTGGGTCTGGAGTCACATGTAGGCCAGACCAGGTAAGGACAGCAGATTTCCTTCCTTTCCGAAAGGACATTAGTGAACCAGATGGGTTTTTACAACAATTGACACTGGTTTCATGGCCATCATTAGACTAGCTTTTTTTAATTCCAGATTTATTAATTGAATTCAAATTTCACTTTCTGCTGTGGTGGGATTTGAACTCAGGGTTATACTCTGGGTTACTCGTCCAGTGACAATACCACTACACCACCGCTTCCCCTGTAGGAGATTTTAGCACAAAATGTCTAGTCCACAACTCCCTTCTGAGCAGTATTGTTAAATATAAAACATGATAACTGAGAAACATGGGTTAGTGCAGTAGTAACTGCCTTTTGTCATTTGGGGTTATATGATGGTCTCCTTAAATACCTTCAAAACTGGACCCTGTAGTGAAAATCCGTTGCAGATGTCTCATCCGTACATGTATGCATGTGTATGATTCAGTCTTCAAAGTAAACTAACATATATTCCTTTGATTGTACTTAGTCATGGAGTGGAGAGTCTTGCTTGGGATATGAGGACTAAATATGTTGCCAGTATAGCTTCTGTGCTGACTTGAATTGGTAAACCATACCACCTTTTGCCAAGTACTGCCTAAATCCAAGGTTTGTTTTCTCCTTTATTGGAGAGCTCCTGCATTGCGATTAATTTAATGTCACTGGTCACTGGAAGCTTTGCTGTCAGCATTCTGAGCAACTGGAGTCATACATACTGGGCTGGGACCCCTGGAATATGTTTGTGACAAATCAAACACGATTCAAGAAAACTGCCCACCCACTGCATAGCAATCAGCAAGAATGGTTTATTGGACCATGTATGATGTGCCTTTGTCATCTGAGTGTTTAAATTTGTGATGGAAAGTCATGTCTGTAAGGTTAAATTGAGGGCACACAAAGGAGTGGAATTTGCAAATACCATCCGATCTTATAAAACACTGCACTTCAGATAGGCAATAGCATCTAAAGCATTATATATACAAATTCTAGCTTATTTTTCCACGTTCAGAGTATTTCACTGCACAGTGTTCAATACCATTTGCAGCTCCTCGTATACTGAACCAGTATCATGCAGCATGACCTGGACAACATTCATGCTTAGGCTGATAAATAGTGAGTAGCATTTGTGCCACACGAGAGAATCTAACCATCTCCCTTTGACATTGAATGGCGTCACCATCATTGAATTCCCCCACCATCAACATTTATGGGTTTTGGGAGGCATATCGGAAAGTGGAGTTGAGACCCCAACCAGATCAGCCATTATCTTATCGAATGGTGGAGCAGGCTCGATGGGCTGAATGGCCTACTCCTGTTCCTAAGTCCGATGTTCCTACGTATATGTATGTATATTCTGAGGGTTACCATTGACTAGCGATATGAATACTGTGGCTACAATAGAGTGGGTCAGAGGCTGGGAATTCTGCAGTGAGAAGCTCACCTGACTCGCCACAGCTTGTACACCATAGCAAGGCACAAGCCAGGAGTGTGATGGAATTCTCTCCATTTGCCTGGATGAGTGCAGCTCCAACAACACTCAAAGCTCAACACCATCCAGGATAAAGCAGCCTGCTTGATTGGCATCCCATCCTCCACCTTAAACATCCACTGCTGGCACACGTCGTGCAACAACTCACCAAGTCTTCAACAGCACCTTCCAAACCCAGGGCCTTTAACTCCTAGAAGGGCAAGGGCAGCAGGCCCATGTGAACACTACCACCTGCAAGTTCCCCTCCAAGTCGCACACAATCGTGACTTGGAACTATATCACTGTCCCTTCACTGCGGGGCCAAAATCCTTGAACTTCCTACCTAACAGCACTGTAGGTATGCCTATACCACGTGGACTGCAACGGTTCAAGAAGGCAGCTCACCACTACCTTCTCGAGGGCAATTATGGATGGGCAATTAATGCTGGCTTTTCCAGCGAATCCCCCCCCCCCCATCCCACGAAGTAATATAAAAAAAAATTACTTTCTGAAAGCAAAGATAGATCAATGCTTTGGGTCTGACAATCCAGTTTTAATGTAAGACACCATCTGAAAAGTGGACCTTTTTCTTTCAGATTCTGATGCACTGTGCATTTCCAGGAAATAGATGGATACATATCTATTCATATATAGCTAGAAAGACTGTTTATATTCAGAGTGAACTGGAGTCATGCTGTCATGTCACCAATCACATCTGCTTTTAATCCTAGTTCTATCGGAGCTAAAAGACAAAAATTAAGCAATTTAGATTATTTGCAGACTTTTCACATGTATCGTGGCAGTGTTGGCGCAGACTTTGAGCATTGTGCTTTGCTGTTATGTCTAAGATTGGTACGGCAACAGCCCTTAAATTATGGTTTTGCTCCCCATTCTCCTGTAGTTTACAATGTATTAGATTAGAGTGCCACTTAGATTAAATATAATACTTGAGAAACTCATAAGTGTGAGTCGATACGACAATCAATATTATGGCAAGATTACAAATGTTTGCATAGAATGGACAAAACAGAAATGAACCATTAAGCTCAACCACATGTGCCTCCTCCCACCCAACTTCAGCTCTTCCTGTCATCACATCCTTCTGTTCCTTTCTCCTAATGTCTATCTGGCTTCCCCTTAAATGCATCTATGCTATTAACCTCAACTACTTTCCTTCACTCGCTTCCTGTGGTAGCGAGTTCCACATTCTCATCGCTTTAGGTAAAGGAGTTTCTCCTGAATTTCTTATTGGATTTATTAGTGAATATCTTGTATCCATGGAGCCTAGTTTTGGTCTCTCCCATAAGTGGAAACTTTCTCTGTCCACCCTATCGAATCCTTTCATTTCTTTCCTTTCAAGTTGAATGAAATACTTTACATTGAATTTCCCAAAGCAAAAAGAAATCGGCAGTGAACAGATGATTTGAACCAATGATAGCAAATTGATATTCGAACAATATTTCCAACTGGAATCTTTTTTTAATTAACCACTTGGGCTGCCTACGAATAAGTTTTTCTGCCCAAACTCGTAAACTCTTAAATTGCTCTGATCAAAGTCACAAATGTCGTACCTGCTACTATGTGACTGACAAAGGTAAACTATCCCTCTCATTTTCACTCAACATGTCTGCATCCTTTGACAACATTGACCATACTATCCTCCTCCCATGCCTCTTCATTGTCGTCCTGCTGGATTGGACTGTTCTTGCCTAATGATGAGGATTGTCAGAGGAAACAGCAGGATATAGATCGGTTGGAGACTTGGGTGGAGAAATGGCAAATGGAGTTTAATCCGGACAAATGTGAGGTAATGCATTTTGGAAGGTCTAATGCAGGTGGGAGGTATACAGAAAATGGCAGAACCATTAGGAGTATTGACAGGAAGAGAGATCTGGGCGTACAGGTCCACAGGTCACTGAAAGTGGCAATGCAGGTGGATAAGGTAGTCAAGAAGGCATACGGCATGCTTGCCTTCATCGGTCGGGGCATAGAGTATAAAAATTGGCAAGTCATGTTGCAGCTGTACAGAACCTTAGTTCGGCCACACTTAGAATATTGCGTGCAATTCTGGTCGCCACACTACCAGAAGGACGTGGAGGCTTTGGAGAGGGTACAGAAGAGGTTTACCAGGATGTTGCCTGGTCTGGAGGGCATTAGCTACGAGGAGAGGTTGGAAAAACTCATTGTTTTCACTGCAACGAGGGAGGTGGAGGGGCGACATGATAGAGGTTTACAAAGTTATGAGAGGCATGGACAGAGTGGATAGTCAGAAGCTTTTTTCCAGGGTGGAAGAGTCAGTTACTAGGGGACATAGGTTTAAGGTGCGAGGGGCAAAGTTTAGAGGGGATGTGCGAGGCAAGTTTTTTATACAGAGGGTGGTGAGTGCCTGGAACTTGCTGCCAGGGGAGGTGGTGGAAGCAGATACGATAGCGACGTTTAAGAGACATCTTGACAAATATATGAATAGGAAGGGAATAGAGGGATATGGGCCCCGGAAGTGCAGAAGGTGTTAGTTTAGACAGGCATCAAGATCGGCGCAGGCTTGGAGGGCCGAATGGCCTGTTCCTGTGCTGTACTGTTCTTTGTTCTTATTCCATTCTTATTTATCTGATCGTATTCAGAGTAACACTTGCAATGTTTTCTCTTCCTGCTGCTGCACCGTTTACTTCTGGTGTCCCCTAAGGATCTATCCTTGGCGCTCTTCTATTTTTCATCGACATGTTGCCCCTCGGTGACATCATCTGAAAGCCTGCGTATGCTGACAACACCCAGCTCTAACTCAACGACTCCACAGTTGCTAAGTTATCAAAGTGCTTATCCAACATCCAGTACAGGATGAGCAGAACTTTTCTCCAGTTAAATATTGGGAAGATTCCATTCCCCAACTACTGACTCCATCCCTCTCCTTAGCAACAGCCTGAGAAGAAACCAGTCTGTTGACAGCTTTTGTCATATTTGACCCTGAGATGAGCTTCCAACCGCATTCGTGCCATCACTAACGCTGCCTATTTCCACCTCCGTAACAATGCCCGACTTCTTCCCTGCCTCAGCTCATCTGGTGCTGAAACCCTCATTCATGCCTTTGTTACTTCCAGACTTGACTATTCATAGAAACGTAGAAAATGGGAGCAGGAGTAGGCCATTCGGCCCTTCCAGCCTGCTCCGCCATTCATTATGATCATGGCTGATCATCCAACTCAGTAAACTGTTCCTGCTTTCCCCCCATATCCTTTGATCCCTTTCCCCCAAGAGCTATATCTAACTCCTTCTTGAAAACATAAAATGTTTTGGCCTCAACTGTTTTCTGTGGTGGCAAATTCCATAGGCTCACCACTCTGGGTGAAGAAATTTCTCCTCATCTCAGTCCTGAAAAGTTTACCCCATATCCTTAGACTATGACCCCTGGTTCTGGACTTTGCCCTGAGAGGCCATTCCCCCCAACAGTATCCAAAGCAGTGTATCTGTTTTGCAGGGGAATAGCCACAGGAGATGCCTGCATTGCCTGCCTAGTCCTCTTGCTCTGCCTGGTGGTCATCATTCCCTTCCTGACTGAGTCCGAGCCTGTGGTATGACCACTTTGCTATATGTGCTATCCATGATATTCTCCACCTCGCGGATGCTCCACAGTGTCCCCAGCCACAGCTCCAGCTCTGAAACCCGGGCTTCCAGGAGCTGCAGCTGGAGACCGTTCCTGCACACATGCTGGTCCCGGGCACTGGAATTGTTACTGGCTTCCCGCATAGAGCAGGAGGAGCACATGACTTAACCCTTTAAATTAAACCTTTTGAAAGATGCTTAACATCAAATAATATCAATTACTCTAGGGCCCTTCTTCCCTGGTCCTCGTTAATACAGAACTCCCTTAAAAAACACTACTTACTATCTATGAAAATAAACTGTAGACCTTTCTTACCTTGGTTACTAAGCCAGCTATTTAGAGCTATTCCCAAATTTCAGTTACTCACCAACAAATCACCTTGCAGCTTTCCTGTGATGTCAATGTTGACTTTTATTCAAACTGCAGCATGCCTGGACTGCTCTCCCAGAAGTTAAGAGCTTCCAATGCACTCCTGGTTGGTCTCCCACATTCTATCCTCTGTAAACTTGAGGTCATTCAAAACTCTGCTGCCCATTTCTTAACTCACACCAAGTCCTATTCACCGATCACACTCCTGTGCTCGCTGACCTACATTAGCTGCTGATCACGCCATGTCCTGATGTTCAGATTCTTATCCTTGTTTTCAAATCCCTTCATGACCTCGCCCTTCCCTATCTCTGTAATTTCCTCCAGCCCCTCAATCGTTGGAGTTAACTGCGCTCATCTAATTCAGGCCTCTTGAGTATCTTAGATTTCAATTGCTCCACCATTCGTGGCCGTGCTTTCAGTTGCCTAGACCCTAAGCTCTGGAATTCCCTCCTTACACTGGCACAGACACGATGGGCTGAAGGGCCTGTTTCTGCGCTGTATAGCTCTGACTCTCTGACACCTCTCCACTTCTTGATGCTCCTTAAAAGTTACCTCTTTGACCAAGCTTTTGATCATCTGACCTAATAACCCCTAATGTGGCGTAGTGTCATTTTGTTGTATGATGCTCCTGTGAAGGGCTTTGGAATGTTTTATTACATTAAAGGCACTATGTAAAGATTATTGTGGGATGATTATCTTGCTTTTGGGCAGAGCGGAGGTAAGTGGACTTTTTTTCTGGGGTCTTGCTGGCTTCAGAAATGATATTTCCAGAATGAATGTTTGGAGCTTTGTCTCCATCCATGGCAAGACTCTGTGATGTGACATCAAAGTCAAGTATGCAGTACTGTGGCAAACCATTGATCACACCTAACTCATTCATGGGATCTGGCAAGTTGAACCCTTCATTTAAAAACAACGTGCTGGAAATACTCAGCAGGTCTGGCAGCATCTGCAGAGAGAGAAGCAGAGTTAACGTTTCAGTTCTGATGAAAGGTCATTTGATCTGATGAAACCTGCTAAAATTTTCCAGCGTTTTCTGGTTTTATTTCAGATTTCCAGCATTTGCAGTATATTGCTTATATTTTAGAGTTGAACCCGTCAACTGGACATTGTTTTCCATTCTACCACAGTAGAGGGGTACAGGGGGAGATGGTGGCATAGTGGTAATGTCACTAGATTAGTAATCCAGAGGTCCATGCTAATGCCCTGGTGACATGGGTTCATATCGCACCCATAGCAGCTGGTGGAATTTAAATTCAAATAAAAAAATTCAATTGATTGATTAAAAGAAAATCTGAAATTGAAAGCTTGTCGCAGTAATAGTTGCTTGGCACCATCATCAATTGTCATAAAAGCCCATCTAGATCACTAACGTCCTTTAGGGAAGGAAATCTGCTGTTCTTACCTGGTCTGGCCTACATGTGACTCCAGACCCACAGCAATATGGTTGACTTAAATGGCCTAGCAAGCCACTTGGTTCAAGGACAATTAGGAATGGACAAATGCTGGCCTGCCAGCTGTTCCCACATCCCATGCAAGAAAAAAAGGACCATACAATTAGGATGTTTCCAGCTGGACCAGCAATGAAAAGCTTCCCAGTACTCTGTGCTATTCAGTTGTGTGGCTTCAGCTAGTTAAGCTCCACCAATAAACCAACACTCACTTTACATTGGGTGTGAGAAGCCTGAGGCTAAAGTTTTGAGATTGAGATAAATGAAAGATTGGAAGTTGGCGCATGTTACACTGCTTTTCAAGAAAGGAGGTAGAGAGAAAACCGGGAACTATAGGCCAGTTAGCCTAACATCAGTCGTTGGGAAGCCACTGGAAACTATTATTAAAGAAGTCTTAACATTGCACTTGGAAAAGCATAGTATGATTATAACAAGTCAGCACGGTTTTGCTAAAGGGAGATCCTGTTTGACAGATTTTAGTTTTTGAGGATGTAACTAGTAGATGTAGAGGAACCAGTAGATGTAGTATACCTGGATTTTCAAAAGGCATTCAATAAGGTGCCACATAAAAGAATACTAGGCAAGATAAGGGCTCATGGTGTTCGGGGTAATATATTAGCTTGGATAGAGAATTGGTTAACAAATAGGAAGCAGAGAATGGGCATAAATGGGGCATTTTCAAGTTGTCAGGCAGTGAATAGTGGGGTACTGCAAGGATCAGTGCTGGGGCCTCAGCAATTTAAACTCCATATTAATGACTTGGATGAAGAGACAGAGAGTAATGTATCTAAGTTTGCTGATACAAAGCTCGGTGAAAAGATAAGCTGTGGGGAGGGCATAGGCTGCCAAGAGATATAGACAGGTTAATTGAGTTGGCAACAAGATGGCAAATGGAGTATAGAATTTTAGAACATTTAGAACATTACAGCGCAGTACAGGCCCTTCGGCCCTCGATGTTGCTCCGACCTGTGAAACCATCTGACCTACACTATTCCATTTTCATCCATGTGTCTATCCAATGTCCACTTAAATGCCCTTAAAGTTGGCGAATCTACTACTGCTGCAGGCAGGGCGTTCCACGCCCTTACTACTCTCTGAGTAAAGAAACTACCTCTCACATCTGTCCGATATCTATCACCCCTCAACTTGAAGCTATGTCCCCTCGTGTTTGCCATCACCATCCGAGGAAAAAGACGCTCACTATCCACCCTATCTAACCCTCTGATTATCTTATATGTCTCTATTAAGTCACCTCTCCTCCTCCTTCTCTCCAACGAAAACAACCTCAAGTCCCTCAGCCTTTCCTCGTAAGACCTTCCCTCCATACCAGGCAACATCCTAGTAAATCTCCTCTGCACCCTTTCCATAGCTTCCACATCCTTCCTATAATGCGGTGACCAGAACTGCACGCAATACTCCAGGTGCGGTCTCACCAGAGTTTTGTACAGCTGCAGCATGACCTCGTGGCTCCGAAACTCGACCCCCCTACTAATAAAAGCTAACACACCATATGCCTTCTTAACAGCCCTATTAACCTGGTTAGCAACCTTCAGGGATTTATGCACCTGGACACCAAGATCTCTCTGTTCATCGACAGTACCAAGAATCCTCCCATTCGCCCAGTACTCTGCATTCCTGTTGCTCCTTCCAAAGTGAATCACCTCACACTTTTCCGCATTAAACTCCATTTGCCATCTCTCAGCCCAGCTCTGCAGCCTATCTATGTCTCTCTGTACCCGACAACATCCTTCGGCACTATCCACAACTCCACCGACCTTAGTGTCATCTGCAAATTTACTAACCCACCCTTCTACACCCTCTTCCAGGTCATTTATAAAAATGACAAACAGCAGTGGCCCCAAAACAGATCCTTGCGGTACACCACTAGTAACTAAACTCCAGGATGAACATTTGCCATCAACCACCACCCTCTGTCTTCTTTCAGCTAGCCAATTTCTGATCCAAAGCTCTAAATCACCTTCAACCCCATACTTGCGTATTTTCTGCAATAGCCTACCGTGGGGAACCTTATCAAACGCCTTACTGAAATCCATATACACCACATCCACTGCTTTACCCTCATCCACCTGTTTGGTCACCTTCTCGAAAAACTCAATAAGGTTTGTGAGGCACGACCTACCCGTCACAAAACCGTGCTGACTATCTCTAATGTACTTATTCTTTTCAAGATGATTATAAATCCTGTCTTTTATAACCTTTTCCAACATTTTACCCACAACCGAAGTAAGGCTCACAGGTCTATAATTACCAGGGCTGTCTCTACTCCCCTTCTTGAACAAGGGGACAACATTTGCTATCCTCCAGTCTTCCGGCACTATTCCTGTCGACAATGACGACATAAAGATCAAGGACAAAGGCTCTGCAATCTCCTCCCTAGCTTCCCAGAGAATCCTAGGATAAATCCCATCTGGCCCAGGGGACTTATCTATTTTCACACTTTCCAAAATTGCTAACACCTCCTCCTTGTGAACCTCAATCCCATCTAGCCTCGTAGCCTGAATCTCAGTATTCTCAACAACATTTTCTTTCTCTACTGTAAATACTGACGCAAAATATTCATTTAACACTTCCCCTATCTCCTCTGATTCCACACACAACTTCCCACTACTATCCTTGATTGGCCCTAATCTAACTCTAGTCATTCTTTTATTCCTGATATACCTATAGAAAGCCTTAGGGTTTTCCCTGATCCGATCCACCAATGACTTCTCGTGTCCTCTCCTTGCTCTTCTTAGCTCTCCCTTTAGATCCTTCCTGGCTAGCTTGTAGCTCTCAAGCGCCCTAACTGAGCCTTCACGTCTCATCCTAACATAAGCCTTCTTCCTCTTGACAAGCGCTTCAACTTCTTTAGTAAACCACGGCTCCCTCGCACGACAACTTCCTCCCTGCCTCACAGGTACATATTTATCAAGGACACGCAGTAGCTGCTCCTTGAATAAGCTCCACATTTCGATTGTTCCCATCCCCTGCAGTTTCCTTCCCCATCCTACGCATCCTAAATCTTGCCTAATCGCATCAAAGTTTCCTTTCCCCCAGTTATAATTCTTGCCCTGCGGTATATACCTGTCCCTGCCCATCGCTAAGGTAAACCTAACCGAATTGTGATCACTATCACCAAAGTGCTCACCTACATCTAAATCTAACACCTGGCCGGGTTCATTTCCCAGTACCAAATCCAATGTGGCATCGCCCCTGGTTGGCCTGTCTACATACTGTGTCAGAAAACCCTCCTGCACACACTGGACAAAAACTGACCCATCTAAAGTACTCGAACTATAGTATTTCCAGTCAATATTTGGAAAGTTAAAGTCCCCCATAACAACTACCCTGTTACTCTCACCCCTGTCGAGAATCATCTTCGCTATCCTTTCCTCTACATCTCTGGAACTATTCGGAGGTCTATAATGTAGGGAAGTGTGAAGTTGTTCACTTCGGTCATAAAAATAGACAAGCAGAATATTTTTTTAAAAGGTGTGGGACTGCTAAGTGTTGATGTTTAGAGAGACTTGGGGGTACTCATACAAGGAACACACAAAGTTAACATGCAGGTGCAGCAGGCTATTAGGAAGGCAAATGGCATGTTGGCCTTTATTGCAAGGGCATTGGAGTAAAGGAATAAAGAAGTCTTAATATAATTGTACAGGCTTTGATGAGATCGCACCTGGAATACTGTGTGCATTTTTGGTCTCCACATTCAAGAAAAGATATATTTGCACTGGATGCCATACTGCAAAGATTTACGAAATTGATCCCTGGACTGAGTGAGTTGTCTTATGATAGGCTGAGTAAATTGGGCCTATATTCTCTGGAGTTTAGAAGAATGAGAGGCGATCTAATTGAGACATACAAGATTCTGAAAGGGCTTGATAGGGTAGAAGCTGAGAGATTGTTCCTGCTGGTCAGGGAATCTAGAACATGTGGACACAGTCTCAGCATAAGTGGCTGATCATTCAGAACTGAGATGAGAAATTACTACACTCCAAGGGTTGTGAATCTTTGGAATTCTCTACCCCAGAGGGTTGTGGATGCTCCATCATTGAATATATTTAAGGCTGGGATAGACAGATTTTTTGGTCTCGCAGGGAATTGAGGGATATGGGGAGCGGGTAGGAAAATGGAATTGAAGCCCAAGATCAGCCATGATCCAGTTGAATGGTGGAGCAGGCTCAATGGGCCATATGGTCTACTTCTCCTATTTCTTGTGTTCTCCCATTAATGTGGTTGGATCAATCTGCAAGCATTAGCCACACATGCAGGTCTACTGCACTAAACCAAGGGACCTTGCACAAGCCATCTTCAACATACCTGGTTGAAAGCATTTTTAATTTGGTTTTACCCTATTTAAAATATGAAATTAAAACCGGAATTTGTGCTTGGCACATGATGTAATTGGTACAGTAGTTGGGAAGCTCTTGAGCGTGGTGATGAGCTTACATATATGTCAGACACCTGGCCCATCAAAATCATTATTGAGCATGTTTCAGCCCTTCTGCTTTCCCTGTGAATAAATCCCGTAGTAGATCATGGTAACTCCAGTTAGTTAGGTTTCTGAGTCAGCTTTAGTGGAGTGTGTTAATACTATTGACTTTTGTGGTGGCTTAGAAATAAAAGCAGCGGGCACAAGCAATCTGGGATCTGGAGAGTCCTCAAAGGTACAAGGTCTCTGTGGGGACTGAAAACTGTAGGGCTACAGCTTCAAGGGATAGAAGGTCTACTTACAAGGAGTATGGCAAGGCTATTGCAGGAGTGAACATCTCATTTTAAAATGCCCAAAAATCACTTCAGTGTTGCATTTGAGTTTATTGATGCTTGACGTGACACTCTGTCCCACATACTTTACTAAGCAAACACTTGTGGTTTTAGTGATGGCAATCATTTTGAACTTGGATTGTGAGATATAAAGATGGAGAGGCAGGAGCAAGATTGGGAAGCAATAATGATGGGGCATTTGATAGTTGGGGGAACAGATAGGCATTTCTGCAGCTGCGGGCTGGTTCCAGGATGGTATGTTTCCTCCCTGGTGCCAACAGCATAGGTAGAAAGCGGGATGAGATCCTGCAAGCAGATTTTAGGGAGCTAGGAAGGAGACTAGTAAACAGGACCTTAATGGTATAAATCTCTGGATTGCTCCTGGTGCTACTGAGTATAGTAATAAGAGGATAGAGCAGAAGAATGCGTGGGTGGAGAGGTGGTGCAGGAGGGAGGGCTTCAGATTCCAACAACATTGGTTCCACCTCTTTTGAGGTAGAACTGACCTCAATGTCCTTGCGGGGCAATTTGCTAGTGCTGTTGGGGAGGGTTTAAACAAACTTGGCTGAGGGATGGGAACCAGGATGTAGCATTAGAAAGGGGAAACAAGGTGTATAAAGGAGTGGAAGAAACAGATAGCACAAAAGTAAGAAATAGTAAAGTATTAGGTGGGGTCAGACTAAGGGGGAATGCAGTAAGGTGTAAATTAGTTTTACGGTGCATGTAAATGCATGAAATATTAGTGAGCTGCAGGTGCAAATAACTTCATGGGAATATGATATCATGGTGATAACAGAAACCTGACTCAAATATAAAGAGAAGGACTGTGTACTAAATGCTGCTGAATACAAGGTGTTCAGGAAAGATGGGGAAGGAACGAAAGGAGCGGTGCCATCATTGATTAAGGAGAAAATTACAGTGCTGGAGAGCATGGATGTCCTGGACAGAATCTATTTGTTTAAAGTTAAACAATGGAGGTGCCATTACACTACTGGATGTCTTCTATAGGCCAGCAACTAGTCGGAAAGATGTCGAGGAGCACATTTGCAGGAAAGTTAGAGATGCAAGAACTATCGAGTAGTGATAAAGGGGGACTTTACATTACTGTTCGAGTTTATATTAGGATAGTTCAAGAGCAGAGAGGGGTAAGAGTTTCTGGTGTGCTCAGGAGAATTTTCTTGGTCAGTTTGTTTCTGGCCCAATGAGAAAGAAGGCCTTACTGGATCTGGGGGTATGAAGTGGGTCAGTAGGGAAATATTTAGAAGACAGTGTTCTTGGTATCCGAAGGTTTAGATTAGCTGTGGAAAAGGACAAGGTGAACCAAGAAAAAAAAGGGGCGGATTTCAGTGTGTTGAGAATGGACCTGTCTGAAGTAAATGGGAATCAAAGATTGGCAGGCAAAACTACTATGGAACAGTGGGCTGCTTTTTAAAGTGCAATTGTTTGGATACTAACAAGGTACATTCCCGTGAGGGGGAAAGATAGGGCAAATAAAGCTGTAGCTCCCTCGATGCCGAAAGCGATAGAGAGTAAGATGAAGCAGAAAAAGGAGGTGCCTGACTGATGCCAGCTTGATGACACATGTGGGAACCAGGCAGAATGTAGAAAGTTCAGAGGGAAAGTGAAAAAGGAAATGAGGCAGAGAAACAGTATGAGAAGAGACTGGCAGCTAACACGAAAAAGATTCCAAAAGTCTTCTGCGTCGTACCGTCTGCGTTGTATGTTTAAAGCAGGGATTGACAGATTGCTAAATGCAAATGACATAAGGGGCTATGAGGGTAGTGTGGGGAAAAAGGCATTGAAGTGGATGATCAGCCTTGATCATATTGACTGGTTGGCAGGCTCGATGGGTTGAATGGCGTACTTCGGCTCCTATCTTCCTATAAGCATATAAATAATGAAACAGTAGTAAGGAGGGGTGAGGCTAATTAGGGACTGAAAAAGAAATCTGCACATGGAGACAAAGGGTGTGGCTAAGGTACTAAATGAGTAGTTTGTATCTGCCTTTAGCAAGGAAGAAGATGCTGCCAAAGTCATAGTGAAAGAGGTGGTAGTTATGATACCGGATGGGTTAAAATTTGTCTTCACTTCTCCTGAATCAACGCATGTCTCAGACCAGTTTCAATTTTAAAAGTTCAGCCAATTTTGATGGATGTTGAATTGATCCAAATTTAAATTGAAACACTTTAGTGCACTAAATAAGGTATACTATCACGTAACTCCTTGGCTTGCTGCAGTTAGAACCTGCATCAGTTAGTTCTAATCAATTACAATCAAGCTTTAAATAGGAGAACTAGCATTTAAACAGCAACTTTCATGTAATACAGTGCCCAAAAGTTTCGAGCACACCAGAGATAATTGAGAGGAGACCAAATGCATCATTCCAAAAAGGTAGATTTTTGAGGCGTACTTTAGAAGTGGGAGGCAGCAAGGCCTGCGTATCTGAGAGCATGAGGCCAAGGTGGCTGCAGGATCAGTGATCAAAGGAGTAGAGAGATTAGGGATGCAAAAGAGGCCAGGATTAGGAAAACATGCAGTGCATTCTGGGATATAGGACTGGAAGAGGTTGCACAGGTAGGGAAGCAAAGAGTTGTCGGAGTTATAAATCAAGACGAAAGACTTTGAATTTGCATTATTTATTTAGAGATACAGCACTGAAACAGGCCCTTCAGCCCACTGAGTCTGTGCCGACCAACAACCACCCATTTATACTAACCCTACAGTAATCCCATGTTCCCTACCACCTACCTACACTAGGGGCAATTTACAACGGCCAATTTACCCATTACCTGCAAGTCTTTGGCTGTGGGAGGAAACCGGAGCACCCGGCGAAAACCCACGCGGTCACAGGGAGAGCTTGCAAGCTCCGCGCAGAATTAATTGACTTTGAATTCCCCCAGCTGCCATGGTGGTATTTAAACTCATGTTCCTGGAGCATTAGTCCTGGCATCTGGATCACAAGTCCAGAGATATTACCACTATGCTACTGTAGCCCCTCAAGGTACAGGGGACCCCAGAGGTTAGTGAATACAGGGCTGATGAGACTAGGCATTAATTTAAAGTTGGGTGGAGGTGGCAGAGTTTTAGTGGGCTGGAGAGAACATTGAAGTGAGAAAGCATGGGCATGTGGGCAGTGTTTCAGTCATTGGGGTGAGGTCAAGGCAGTGATGGGTGATAATGGTGGAGGCTTAAATAGTCAATCTGCTCTTGGCTGGGATGCGTAATTAGAAGCTCAGATCATGGTTAGACAGGATACCAAAGATGGGCATTGTCTGGTTCCTTCTAACTGGGAGGGAGATGTAAACCAGGGCTATGGAGCAGAGTTTCCAGCAAGAGCTGAACAGTAAGATTCAGTCTTACCAATGTTAAACAGGATGATGTTTCTGCTACTTCATGACTCATTCATATGTTGGTGCATTCAGAATCTGTTGTTCTGAGGCAATGACTCACTAGCATGATTAATTAGGTAGACTACAGAAGGAAAGTACTCAATACCCTACCCTTTCCCCAGCAGTAATTCATTTTATAGCCGTTTGATTTTTCGGCAGGGCCACTGATGGTGACAGGTTGCTTTTTTTTAAAAAAAAATTCTTATTAATGTCCCTTCTCATGTGAAGGATTCTCTATAATGTGAAGGCTTATTAAAACCAAACCAGCTGCAGTAATTTCTCTGGCATGTAAATAAATTAAACATTTCGAACTGAGCAGTGCCCACAACTCTTCGAAGAGCAGTGATTTATCTTGTATTTTGAAAGCTTGTTCCAAGGAGGCTATGTCTAATGGTTGAATCTAACCTACAACCCTTTAAGGAAGTTTTGTTGTTTTGCAACAGTGATAAATTAGTCTGTTTGCACTTATCAATACCAGGTTAACCTAATGCTTCCTTAAATTCTCTATCTCATCTACACTTTCGAATATGTTCCTTTACTCCCTTTAACTCATTGTAGATGGCTATTGGAGAAATTTGTTGCAATGTGTAGAAAAGCCACACAAAAGGCTGCATTTCCTTAAATGTCACTTCAGAACTAAGTACAGTGGTTCTTTTTTCGCTTTTCCCACCTTTAAAAAAAAAATGCAGTTAAACTGTTCTGGTAATCTTCAAATGCAGCCATAGTAAACAATCATAAACTGGGTAATATGCCAGGAGCTAATGCTGTGTTACCACTGAGGAAACGAGCTGCATTCTTCTTTACTCTCGTCCTCCTGAATGCCCACCAGGGGCTGATAGCTGAAGTAAAGAGAAGAACAGACATTGAAGTTCATAGATCTCAATAAGCATCTCTCCTTTGGCACCCTAGTATCTGTATAATTGCCTTAAAAGAGAAGCTTTCATTTCTGTAGTGCCTTTCATGACTTGAGGATATCCCAAACCCCTATATAGCCAATGAAGTACTACTTGTAATGTAGGAAGTGTATCAGCCAATTTCCACACAGCAAGCTCCCACAAACAGCAATGAGGTAATAACCAGATTATCTGTTTTGGTGATGTTGATTGAGAAATGTCTGTTGGCCTGGGCACAAGGCAGAACTCTCCTGCTCTTCGAAATAGTGCCACGGGACCTTTTACCTCCAGCTGAGAGGATGGGTGGGGCCTCGTTTTAACATCTGATTCAAAAGACAGCATCTCTGACGGTGGAGCACTCCCTCAGACTGCACTAGAGTGTCAGCCTCAATTTTGTGCTCAAGCATGGGGTTTGAACCCACAACCTTCTATCTGAGGCAAGTGTGCAACCAACTGAGCCATAACTGACATCTTAAAGGATATTTGGGTAAAGAAGTTTCTCCCGTATTCCACATCTACGCGCACTTCCACTGTAGCTGACATCTGAAAATGTAAACAAAATGAAGTCTGTACCCCTCAATGCATCCACAAGCTTCAGTTAATGCTTGTAGCCTGGAATAATTCTCTCTTCTTCCAGTCCCACTCCACGTGTTTTATTCTCATCCTGTGGTTAGCTGCTGGCCATTGTTTAATTCTCCCTGTTAATACTCTGATCAAGAACTTGCCATTTTGGACAAGCTTTCTTTAATAGAAACACAGTTAGTTGTACTTATTGAAAATCCCATTTTTTGATTCAGAGGAATGGGCTTATTTTACAAATGTCAATGTAACTTTGTGTTTATCACAATGTAATTATGTTTTGCCCTCTTCAGTGAGGGGTTTGTTCGTGATGTAGAATGCCAACACTGAAGTAGCTCCAACAGACATTCCCAAGTCAGGCATCGTGCAGTTAGCTGTAGAGTAAAGCTCCCTTGACTTTAGAGTATAGAAAGATGAGAACAGAAAAATTGGTCCATCAATGTTTACCATTTCTATTAGATGGTACAACTTCATGCACCAACTAACATAATGCCTACTCTGTGCCCCAATTTGTCTGAACTCCAAGCTTAGATGAATACCCCTGACTGCAGCATTTTTTTTTTAACATGTCAACCTTGAGTGATATTGCAATTTAAGGAATCATCTTTTACGGTAAGCTTATTACCTCTTAAGTAACACACTGCTTTGGACGATGTTATTTAACAAAGGCCTTTTTTCTTTGACCCCATTTTCAGTCTTATCCCTTGTACACAAAAATTGTACAAAGTGCCTCATCTCAACTGTGGACTAGTTTTGTCATGAGGTCAAAAGCACCTTGTGCTTTGTCACATTTCTGGCTTTCCAACCATCACCCCAAAGTGCAAGTGAAGGTTTTTTTTTAGATGTTTCATTTTAGTCAGCTATTGGCAGAAGGGATGCATCGCACACTGTCTGCTGACAGTATGTTTTCAGTAGAAAGAACTGTTTAACCCAAGACTTCACATGCAAGACTTAGCTTTTCATGGATCCTGAATGTAGCTGCCGAAGGTGTAAAAAGCAAATCTAATTTGTGTGAGGACGAGACAAATTCTGGTGAGAAGAGTGGAAGTCACATAAGAAACTGGAACAGGAGTAGCCCACAGGGGCCCTCGAGCCTGTTTCGTCATTCGTGACTGATCATCTACCTCAACTACACTTTACTGTACAATCTCCATATTCCTTGATTTTCTTCATGCCCAAAAATCTGTCAGTCTTAGCCTTGAATATGCTTATCAACTGAGCATCTAAAGCTCTCTGGGTTAGAAAGTTCCAAAGATTCACAGCCCTGAGTGAAGAAATTTTTTTTCTTTGTGATGTGGGCGTCGCTGGCAGTCCAATATTTGTTGCCCATCCCTAATTGCCCTTGACAACTGAGCAGCTTGCCAGGCCAGTTCAGAGTCAGCTACATAGCTGCTGGTACTGGAGTCACATGTAGGCCAGACCAAGTAAGGATGGCAGATTTCCTTCCCAGAATTCCATTAGTGAACTAGATGAGTTTTTAATGATAATTGATAGCTTCATGGCGCCACTACTGAGACCAGCTTTCAATTCCAGATTTTTATCAATTTCTTGAGTTTATTAATTAATTTCAATCTCCACCTGTTACTGTTGTGGCATTTGAACCAGTGTCCCTGGGGCATTAGCCTAGGCCTCTGGATTACTAACCCAGTGCAATAACTAACCCAGTGACACTACTATGCCCCCATCTCCCCCCTTCTCCATCCGTCCTAGATGGCCAACCACTTATTCTGAGACAATGCCACCTGGTTCTTGACTCTGCACCCAGGAGAAACAACCTGGTCCCTGTTTCCCTGGCATTGATATAAAAGCATTTAAAGAAAAGTTACCCTTGTGGCAAAGTAGGAAGATGGGGTACCTGTTCCTTTTTCATGTAGGATAAAACAGTTTGTGTAGGTTTGAAAGATGCTGAGGAGACCTCTTATGTTTGTTCTCCTGGATGGAAAAGATGTGCTTGAACCTATTTCTGCCCAGTTGAGATTCAACAGAACAGAGATGAAGGATCATCCCAGTCCTGACTACCAGCTGCAGTGATTGAAGGTGAATCTAAGGCTCAATTCCTAGCAACTTTGAGTCCAAACCAGAGATGAGCTTTTGGCTTGTGTTTCAGCATTATATTGTAGTTGTAAGATTCCTATCCCTTGCTCTGATGAATATCAGCTGGCTGGAGACCAGTCTGCTGATGCATCTGCACTTAAGTTTCCTAAGGTTGCTTTCAGACCTGCACAAAATGGTGTTGCCTTTCAGATGGGGAATCTAGAAAAAATACAAGACTTTTGGGAGAGGAACGACTTCAGGTTAAAAGCATCTCTGTTCTTCCTGCAGGCAAACACTGTACACCCCTGCAAAAAAAATTTTTGATTTCTGTTTAGGTTCAGCATTGCCATTATAGCCATAGTAAAAGCATTTTGAAATGGATTCACAGGAATTTATTTTTCAGCCGGACTTCACTTTTTAAAAATTTTTATACATTCATGGGATGTGGGCATCGCTGGCCAGGCCAGCATTTATTGCCCATCCCTAATTGCCCTTGAGAAGGTGGTGGTGAGCTGCCTTCTTGAACCGCTGCAGTCCATGTGAGGTAGATATACCCACAGTGCTGTTAGGAGCACAGTGCTCTGTTAAATAAACCTTTCCTTCATATTTTTTCATTGGAAGAAAATAAATGCTTTTAATAGATCCAGCACTTGAAAAGACATTTATGTAAAAATAGAATCCAGCCATTTATTTTAGTTACTACAAATCCATTTTTTTTTTAGAGATACAACACTGAAACAGGCCCTTCGGCCCACCGAGTCTGTGCCAACCATCAACCACCCATTTATACTAATCCTACACTAATCCCATATTCCTACCACATCCCCACCTGTCCCTATATTTCCCTACCACCTACCTATACTAGGGGCAATTTATAATGGCCAATTAACCTATCCACCTGCAAGTCTTTGGCATGTGGGAGGAAACCGGAGGACCCGGAGGAAACCCACGCAGACACAGGGAGAACTTGCAAACTCCACACAGGCAGCACCCAGAATTGAACCCGGGTCCCTGGAGCTGTGAGGCTGCGGTGCTAGCCACTGTGCCGCCCATTTTGGATACTTTTATATCGACACTTTACTTTTGCATCCTGTAGGGTATTTTTTTCCATTTTAATTTCCATAGTGGTCCACTTGGCTCAATTGATAGTATTCTTGCCTCTGAGTCAGAAGATAGGGTTTTAAGCCCCACCCAGGATTTAAGCACCTAATTTAGGCTGACAGTCGGTACTATGCTGACAGAGGTGCCAGATGAGACTCTGTCTGCCTGTTGTAACTGGTTTAGGTGGTGGTTAGAGGTTCTATGGTACTGTGAGAGGCAGAGTAGGTAGTTCCCATTGCATTCTGGTGAACATTCCTCCCTCACATGATCCCAAGGATCTACTCTCACCTAATCCTTGCCATGGCCTCATGGAATTTTTTTCGAACACCACCACCAAAAATTTAATTTGTCATTGCTGCTTGTGTGGTTTTGCTGTGTGCTGAATTGATGCTCCATTTGTGTACATAAGCACTACAGTACATAGCAATTCATTGTATGGGAAGTGTTTTGGGATATTTCTGATACCTGATGTGCTACGTATCTACAAGCCTTCCATTTACTTAAAATGCATGCTGACTTGTTTTCTTGGTGATCAGTTGGTTATCTCTCGGGAAACTGGAAGGGATCATATTACAATCGGTACTTCAGTATGGCTGTTATCACACATTGACCATAGTGTGTTCTGGCTGTTTTTAATCCATTAGTAATGCCTGATGCTCGAAAAACCCAAGAGCAAACTAAGGCTGCCCACAACAAATATAACAGCTTCCTGTATTTATATGGCATGGAGGCCAAATTGTATGCAGTATTTTGTTTAGACCTAGAATCTAATGTCCCTTGTTTTCAGTGATTTCAGTAAAAAAAGTGATTTCAAGGCTATTAACCCCAGCTAAGTGTTGGTTATAAATTGGTCTTGGACTTCAACATCTTAACCCTTAAAGAGACAACAGCCCTGATGATTCACTGAGGACAAAGGAAGTTTTCACTGTAGGTCAGAAATAAAATATTCTTGCCTTGTACAGATGACTGTTGAAGTTACTCTGGGGACACAGTTAAGTCTCTTTGCCTCATAGCACATTGATGTATTAGGGAGACTTCTAAAAATAGCAACCAGAAGGTCCTGGGACTTGAGGGCATGGACTATTCACAACCTTGGTGGCTTATTCAACCCCAAGCTTCTCCATCACAAAGACTGCTTGCTGCCACCTATGTAACATAACATTCTTCTTACCCAACTCTGTCCATCTGCTGTTGAACTTCACCCATGCCTTTGCTGCCTCCAGACTCAACTCCTAACTGGCTTCCCACCCTCTGTTCTTTGGAAACTTGATCCACAGCTAAGAAGGGTCTTTAAGAAGAGTGAGATGAAGAAACAGTCGCTTTAGGAATCCTCCAATTTGAAATGCCAGGTCATTCAAAACTCTGCTGACTTGATCCTATCCTGCACCATGTCATGCTCACCTATTGCTTCTTGGTTACTGACTCTGGTTCTGATCTCCTAGTGTCTTCAATTTAACATTCTCATTACCATGTTTAAATACTCTTCATTACCTCTAACCTCCAGCCCTCCAAACCTCCTCATGCCACCCCTTCCCCAGAACACACTGTTCCTCTGACTGTGGCCTCTCGTACGCTTCCCCTTCACCCTTGCCTGTAGCTGCCTTGGTCCCACATTCTAGAATTCCTTACCTAAATACCTCTCCTCTTCACGTATCCCCTTTAAGACCCTCCTTCAAAGGTACCTCCCAAGTCCTATAAATATGATCCCCTCAGAGATTTATTAGAATATTTACAGCACAAAAGGAAGCTATTCGGTCTGTCATTTCCATGCCAAATCTCTGCAAGAGCAACTCAGCCATTCCCACTCCCCCACCTTTTCTCTGTAGCCCTGCAAATTTTTTTTCTCTTGAGGTAATTATCCAATACCCTTCTGAGACCACAATTGAATCTGCCTTCACCACACTCTCAGGCAGTGCATTCCAGATCCTAGATTACTACACAACACTTTGCAGTATTCATTATTCTACATATGCAAATTGTGTGGACCATTAAGACCACAGCCCGTAAACACCCACCAATCTCTTATCAATTATTTTTAACTTGATTTCTTCCTCGTGTCGTCAGGTAATACGCCATTCAAGTTTGCTTTTATATTCACGCCCTGGACTACATACCTGTAGAAATTGGTTGCTGGAGAAGAAAACTACTTTGTTTTAGAAACTAAATTACATTTGAATATAAAGTTATGTATTTTGTACATTGCTGCCATATTTATGATATCGCTGCAAGTAAGAAATGAGGATGCAAAACAGGTGTATCCTGCATGGTTGGGACCAGCTGATGTCAGTTAATAATGTGCACTGGATTATTAAACATTTTATTAGACTTTTGTATTGAAGGTAAATGTTTTTATAGCCCCAAAAGCAAGATGCCTTACATAATGCATGTTTGGCACATGTGGCCAAATTCACAACATTTATTTTACAGTTATAAAGTTGGGGAGGGTTGAGAGGTTAAGTACTGCACTGAACAATAATGATTTGATTTAATGTCTCTTTTTTTTTAGTTTTACACTTGGCAGCTACCATAAGACTTTGTTTGGAAAGTGTTCGGAAATTCATTGTTTGCCTTCAGTTATCTGAAACACGAATACTACAGCTGCAATTTATGCAAGATAAATGCACTGCTAACAAAAAAGCTCTAAAATCAAAGTGGATTTCAATTTAAAGAAAATAAGTTGCATTTATCTAATGCATGACCACTGGTCATCCCAAAGCACTTTACAGGCAATCAAGTACTTTTGCAGTGTAGTCGCTGTTGTGATATAGGAAACGCAGCAGCCAATTTGCAAACAGCAAGCTCCTGCACACAGAAATCTGATGATGACCAAATAATCTCTTTTTTTGTGGTGTTGATTGAGGGATACATATTGACCAGGACACCAGGGATAACTCCCCCGCTCTCTTTCGAAATAGTGCCATGGGATCCTTTACGTCCATCTGATAAGACAGATGGGGCCTCCGTTTTACATCATATCCAAAATTAGAAACAAATTTCGTGTTTCATTGTAATATGGGTAGAGAGATTGACCTAATTCATACAGTTATCAATAGGTCTGGAATTATCAGCCAAATGCACGTGGTATTGAATTTCCAGATAAAGGCTTGCAGATTGTCTTGATTCAGCAAAAAATGTCTTAAATAATGAATGCATGAATGTCCTCTCACATCAAGGGTAACGGGAGGGTAGAACAGCCGAAAATAATTTAAAACAGAATATAAAAGCAGAGCACATTAATAATTTTAAATAGTCCATGCTAGGGAGTGAACTCAAGGTTGCAATCTGATCTCTAGGTTAAAATGGTTATAAACTGCATGAGCTTAACCTCAATGACATGACATCCTTCTAATGGCTCCCAGGTATCCATTCTATGCATAAGGATAGTTGTTGCTTTCAGTCTCCACCATAGTACACAACACTGGAGCTTCAGATGAAGTTTGAAATTGGGAAGTTACAATGTTGAGAAATTTGAAAATATTTACTTTTTTTCCCCCCCTCCATTGTCCACATTCTGTCTGCTCTGTTCCCACAGCCATAGAATCCTCCTGTTAATCCTTGACAAACTGGTTGCATTTCATCTTTGTAGAGTGGCTCCTCTTGCCAAAATTCAAGTTGGTAACACTTGCAAATGATGCCATGTGTTTCAAATATTGCTTGAAAAGTCCACAAGTCTCCATCTGACATGATAACTGTTTTTGGTTCCTTTCATTCAAATATGATGGGAGTGCCTGACCCAGGATACACCTGCATGGACTGATTGCATAGGTCTCTGACAAGAAAGGGACATTAGGGCTTTTTGGTGTTAAGTAAACTCAATTTATTTCTTTTATCCATCCTGATAACAAGCATGGCTGACACTTAGCCACATATTTGTGCAGGATTGTTCCCCACATCCTTTCTCAAGACCCATGTCAGTAATTTCTGCAATACCTGTTGCCTCCCTCTCATCACCTCTATCATTCGTTTTGTTTTGTTCTCCAAAAGAACTTTCCTTTTGGAAACTAATAAATAGCGTAGGGTCCATAGAAGAGTGGATTTTATGTCTTCTTGGAAAGAGTAATTTAGATGGGCTAAATAACTCATGCTTTGCTCTTTTTAAAGTTACGCTAATCCTCCTCAACATTGCTCATGGGTAACACAGACTCAAAAGAAAAGTTGTTCAGCTGTTGATATGGCCCACTGAGTCATAGCTGACACCTAGCCACAGTTAGAGTACTTTGTGCAGTTCTGAGTGCCACATTGCAGAAGTGACATTAAACCCAACAAGAGCATACAATATCGATTTGACCAGGCTGATGCCATGGATGGACAAGTGAGGTAATGAGGCAAGCCTTGTGAGACTGGATTGAAACCAATGGAGCTAAGAAGACAAGAGGTTACGTTAAATTTCTTTCTGCAGAGGGCTTATTATTTTGGTTGCTCAACCAGATTCAGCACGCACATGGACCAAATGGCCATCTGAGATATGTTTATGGTTCAGTGAGTTAATTTTCCTATTTTGTATTTTTTTTTTTACAAGACTGCTCAGTTGTGATTTGTTTCATGCACAATATACTGAATGGTCTCAAAGCTTATACAAATAGACTTAGGATGCTCAGGTAACATTCAAATTGATGCATTGGGTGTTTTGAAGGAGGGACAGCTTTGTGCACCGCAACCAAGTTGCAAACTCATTTAAAAGGAACGATGAATTAATTTTAATTGGACAATTGTGAGAGGAAGTCTTAGCATTTTATTGCACCCCCCTCATTACTCGGAACAAATCCACTGCCTAGGATGATGACTTTTTTATACTAATTCCATTTGCACTCATTTTTATTTGCTCATGGAATATGGGGTCTCACGGGTAAGGTCAGCACTTCTTGCCGATCCCTAGTTTCCATGAGCAGATAATGCTGTAACTTGGTGACTTGCTGGGCCTCTTCAGAGGGCAGTTAAAAGTCTACCATGTTTAGTGTGGAGTCACAATGTATAAGGTAAGGATGGTAGGTTTCCTGTCACAGAATCACAGAATAATACAGTGCAGAAGAGGCCCTTTGGCCCATCGAGTCTGCACCGATGCATTAAAGACACCTGACCTGTCTACCTAATCCCATTTGCCAGCACTTGGCCCATAGCCTTGAATGTTATGACGTGCCAAGTGCTCATCCAGGTACTTTTTAAAAGATGTGAGGCAACCTGCCTCTACCACCCTCCCAGGCAGTGCATTCCAGACCGTCACCACCCTCTGGGTAAAAATGTTCTTCCTCAAATCCCCCTTAAACCTCCTGCCCCTCACCTTAAACTTGTGTCCCCTTGTAACTGACCCTTCAACTAAGGGGAACAGCTGCTCCCTATCCACCCTGTCCATGCCCCTCATAATCTTGTGCACCTTGATCAGGTCACCCGTCAGTCTTCTCTGTTCCAGCGAAAACAACCGAAGCCTATCCAACCTCTCTTCATAGCTTAAATGTTCCATCCCAGGTGACATCCTGATGAATCGCCTCTGCACCCCCTCTAGTGCAATCACATCCTTCCTATAATGTGGCGACCAGAATTGCACACAGTACTGCAGCTGTGGCCTTACCAAAGTTCAACATGACCTCCCTGCTTTTGTAATCTATGCCTCGATTGATAAAGGCTAGTGTCCCATAATCCTTTTTCACCACCCTATTAACCTGCCCTTCTGCCTTCAGAGATCTATGGACAAACACGCCAAGGTCCCTTTGTTCCTCGGAACTTCCTAGTGTCAGGCCATTCAATGAATACCTCCGTGTCACATTACTCCTTCCAAAGTGTATCACCTCACACTTTTCAGGGTTAAATTCCATCTGCCACTTTTCTGCCCATTTGACCATCCCGTCTATGTCTTACTGTAACCTAAGACACTCCACCTCACTGTTAACCACTCGGCCAATCTTTGTGTCATCCGCGAACTTACTGATCCTGTCCCCCACATAGTCATCTATGTCATTTATATAAATGACAAACAATAGGGGACCCAGCACAGATCCCTGTGGTATGCCACTGGACACTGGCTTCCAGTCACTAAAACAGCCATCTGTCATCATTCTGTCTCCTACAGCGAAGCTGATTTTGAATCCACCTTATCAAGTTACCCTGTATCCCATGTGCATTTGCTTTCTTGATAAGTCTCCCATGTGGGACCTTGTCAAAGGCTTTGCTGAAATCCATGTAAACGACATCAACTGCACTACCCTCATCTACACACCTGGTCACATGCTCAAAAAATTCAATCAAATTTGTTAGGCATGACCTCCCTTTGACAAAGCCATGCTGACTATTCCTAATCAAATTTTGCCTCTCCAACTGGAGATAGATTCTCTCCTTCAGAATTTTCTCCAACAGTTTCCCTACCACTGACGTGAGACTCACTGGTCTGTAGTTCCCTGGCTTATCTCTACAACCTTTCTTAAATAGTGGGACCACATTAGCTGTTTTCCAGTTCTCTGGCACCTCCCTGGTGGCCAGAGAGGCATGAAAAATTTGGGTCAGAGCCCCTGCAATCTCCACCCTCGCTTCCCACAACATCCTGGGACACAAATCGTCCGGACCTGGAGATTTGTCCACTCTTAAGTCTGCCAAAACCTCCAATACCTTGTCACTCCCTATGACAACTTGCTGAAGAACCTCACGGTCTCTCTCTCTGAGTTCCATATCTACATCCTCTTTCTCTTGGGTGAAGACAGATGTGAAGTATTCGTTCAACACCCTACCAATGTCCTCTCGCTCCACCCACAGATTTCCCCCTTGGTCCCTAATGGGTCCTGCTCTTTCCCTGGTTATCCTCTTCCCATTGATATACTTATAGAATATCTTGGGATTTTCCCTACTTTTACCAGCCAGAGCTTTCTCATATCCCCTCTTTGCTCTCCTAATTGCTTTATTAAGCTCATCCTACACTTTCTGTACTCCACTAATGCTTCCGTTGATTTGCTCTCCTTGTGTTTGCAAAATGCCTCTCTTTTCCTTCTAATCGTATCCTGAAATTTTCTGGTCATCCATGGTTCTCTGGGCTTGTTGCTCCTACCTATTATCCTAGAGGGAACATGTTGGGCCTGTACCCTCCCCATTTCCTTTTTGAATGCCCCCCCCACTGCTCTTTAGATTGCCTGACCAGTAACTCTTTCCAGTCTACCTTGGCCAGATCCTGCCTTATTTTACTAAAATTCGCTCCTAAAGGACATTTGTGAACCAGACAATTGGATGGCTTCATGGTCACTTTATTTATTTTTTATTTATTTAGAGATACAGCACTGAAACAGGCCCTTCGGCCCACCGAGTCTGTGCCGACCAACAGCCACCCATTTATACTAACCCTACAGTAATCCCATATTCCCTACCACTGGATCAGTAACTCCTCCAAACCAGTTAATTCATGTAATCAACAGCCACTTATTTTCTGCTTATTGGGTCTTCGAATTTATTTTGGTAAGGGATGACGAGGGTTAGGTAATGAAGTAATTTTTCTGCTTTTTCCCCTCGGTACCAATATCAGTCACTCCTTTACATCTGGCAAGATGTAAAGCTGCTTCTTTATTGAAATATTATCATTTTATAGAAATAGAATCATATGATGGTTACACCACAGAAGGAGGTCCATTCAGCCAATCGTGTTTGTCAATTCTCTGCAAGAGCAACTCAGCTAGTCCCACTCCGCTGCCTTTTTCCCGTAGCCCTGCAATTTTTTCCTCAAGGTGCTTCTTCAGTTGAATCTGCCTCCAGCAGACTCTCAGCATTCCAGATCCTAACCACTCTGCCAAAAATATTTCCTCACCTTGCTGTTGGTCTTTTTGCCAATCACTTTAAATGTGTGTTCTCTGGTTCTAGACCCTCCCGTCATTGAGAACTGTTTCTATCTACTCTGGTCTGGTCAAATCTTGTCTTCCAAAAGGACGACAGCCCAGCTTCTCCAATCCATCCACATAACTGAAGTCCCTCCTTCCTGGAATCATTCTCATAAATCTGTTTTGTACCTTCTCCAAAACCTTCATATCCTTCCCAATGGGTGGTGCCCAGAATTGGACGTCTTAGTATAGAACAAAGAACAAAGAAAATTACAGCACAGGAACAGGTCCTTCGGCCGTCCAAGCCTACGCCGATCCAGATCCTCTATCTAAACCTGTCGCCTATTTTCTAAGGGTCTGTATCTCTTTACTTCCTGCCCATTCATGTATCTGTCCAGATACATCTTAAAAGACGCTATCGTGCCTGCGTCTACCACCTCCGCTGGCAACGCGTTCCAGGCACCCACCACCCTCTGCGTAAAGAACTTTCCACGCATGTCCCCCCCTAAACTTTTCCCCTTTCACTTTGAACTCGTGACCCCTAGTAATTGAATCCGCCACCCTGGGAAAAAGCTTCTTGCTATCCAACCTGTCAAAACCTCTCATGATTTTGTACACCTCAATCAGGTCCCCCCTCAACCTCCGTCTTTCTAATGAAAATAATTCTAATCTACTCAACCTCGCTTAATAGCTAGCGCCCTCCATAGCAGACAACATCCTGGTGAACCTCCTCTGCACCCTCTCCAAAGCATCCACATCCTTTTGGTAATGTGGCGACCAGAACTGCACGCAGTATTCCAAATGTGGCCGAACCAAAGTCCTATACAACTGTAATATGACCTGCCAACTCTTGTACTCAATACCCCGTCTGATGAAGGAAAGCATGCCGTATGCCTTCTTGACCACTCTATTGACCTGCGTTGCCACCTTCAGGGAACAATGGACCTGAACACCCAAATCTCTCTGTACATCAATTTTCCCCAGGACCTTTCCATTTACTGTATAGTTCACTCTTGAATTGGATCTTCCAAAAGAATCACCTCGCATTTGCCCTGATTGAACTCCATCTGCCATTTCTCTGCCCAACTCTCCAATCTATCTATATTCTGCTGTATTCTCTGACAGTCCCCTTCACTATCTGCTACTCCACCAATCTTAGTGTCGTCTGCAAACTTGCTAATCAGACCACCTATACTTTCCTCCAAATCATTTATGTATATCACAAACAACAGTGGTCCCAGCACGGATCCCTGTGGAACACCACTGGTCACACGTCTCCATTTTGAGAAACTCCCTTCCACTGCTACTCTCTGTCTCCTGTTGCCCAGCCAGTTCTTTATCCATCTAGCTAGTACACCTTGGACCCCATGCGCCTTCACTTTCTCCATCAGCCTACCATGGGGAACCTCATCAAACGCCTTACTGAAGTCCATGTATATGACATCTACAGCCCTTCCCTCATCAATCAACTTTGTCACTTCCTCAAAGAATTCTATTAAGTTGGTAAGACATGACCTTCCCTGCACAAAACCATGTTGCCTATCACTGATAAGCCCATTTTCTTCCAAATGGAAATAGATCCTATCCCTCAGTATCTTCTCCAGCAGCTTCCCTACCACTGACGTCAGGCTCACCGGTCTATAATTACCTGGATTATCCCTGCTACCCTTCTTAAACAAGGGGACAACATTAGCAATTCTCCAGTCCTCCGGGACCTCACCCGTGTTTAAGGATGTTGCAAAGATATCTGTTAAGACCCCAGCTATTTCCTCTCTCGCTTCCCTCAGTAACCTGGGATAGATCCCATCCGGACCTGGGGACTTGTCCACCTTAATGCCTTTTAGAATACCCAACACTTCCTCCCTCCTTATGCCAACTTGACCTAGAGTAATCAAACATCTGTCCCTAACCTCAACATCCTTCATGTCCCTCTCCTCAGTGAATACCGATGCAAAGTACTCGTTTAGAATCTCACCCATTTTCTCTGACTCCACGCATAACTTTCCTCCTTTGTTCTTGAGTGGGCCAATCCTTTCTCTAGTTACGCTCTTGCTCCTTATATATGAATAAAAGGCTTTGGGATTTTCCTTAACCCTGCAGTTGAGGCCTAACCAGTGTTTTATGAAGGTTCATCATGTGTGTCCAGTAAAACATTAGGGAGTCTACATCTTCAAGGGGTGGGGGTGTGGGAGAAGGAGAGATGGGTTTATTATTTATTTATTTATTTAGAGATACAGCACTGAAACAGGCCCTTCGGCCCACCAAGTCTGTGCCGACCATCAACCACCCATTTATACTAATCCTACATTAATCCCATATTCCCTACCACATCCCCTCAATTCCCCTACCACTTACCTACACTAGGGGCAATTTACAATAGCCAATTTACCTATCAACCTGCAAGTCTTTGGCTGTGGGAGGAAACCGGAGCACCCGGTGGAAACCCATGCGGTCACAGGGAGAACTTGCAAACTCCTCACAGGCAATACCCAGAATCGAACCCGGGTTGCTGGAGCTGTGAGGGTGTGGTGCTAACCACTGCGCTACTGTGTGGGTTGAGATTTAGAAAATAGTATTCTGTGTTTGGTAAGGCTTTTTCCTAAGCGTGTTTCTGAGTTGTGCATTCATGTGGAAGAGGCAGAATGACTGGTTCAATAAACATTTGAAGTGTTTTAATATTTAGGTTTTTCCTCTCAAAAGGATTCATTGTTACTTGTAATAAATAACAGGCACAGGAGCAATATAATGGAAGAGCAAGGTGATGTGGCTAAGGATTCATAAAATGTCAAGCCATAATTTTTGTAAACACTTTGTTACCATGAAAACATTTGTTTCCTATTAAAGGCCATAAGGTTCTATCCATTTTCACTTAACTATTTTTAATTTAAAGGAGGAAAGAGTAATAAAGAAACTCCCAAGTTGTAACTTGCTGGTGTTTATGGGCCACAAGACATTTTTATTGCAACCTCAAGGATTATCTTACATGGTATAGTTATAGTGCCAATGAACCACTGACAATTACACATACCTAATGTATTGATTTCAGCTAATACTGACAATAACTTCCTTCATTGTCTGCTGGACTACTGAAGAACAGTAGTTTATAGTCATGGACAGAAAGTGCACTTTAAGGTAGTGACATATTGATTTATTAATGGCATCTTTATAAGTGGATTGATATTGTAGCAGCAACTTGCTTTTGGACAGCGCCATTAATATAAAGAACCTCCTTTAGGAGAATCAGACATTGAGCAGAAGTTAGACTTGAAGGAGACAGAGCATGTTTGAGGTTTGAAGAGGCTTTCAAAGATGGTTAGACTTGATTTAGAAAGAGAATTGTAGAATGTAGGGCATTTATGACTGAAGATTCTGCCACAAACTTTATGGGTGGAAAGGTGTGGGAAGAGGGACCCAGAAGAATCAAGGAGGTGAGGTCAAAAGTAGGATCGGAGGAAATTGGAAATGAGGTGAACTGACACCATTGAGAAATTTGTAAATCAGAACCTATGTTTTGTAATTCGTGCACTGCAAAAAGTGGATGGAGGAAGGGAGACTTGATGAAGATAGGGAGAACAATGATGGATGAGTATTGTGTAATGTGAAAACAGTTCTGAGTATTAGGGTTCAGGGTGATTTTGAGCCACAGACCTTGGAGAGATTCAAGAAACCCCACGTGGATCTGTTTAAGTTATGAATGATGTTTTTGGCGAGGTAGAGGTCTGGATAGAATGGAACAATGTTAAAAAGGTGGACATCAGGATTTTAATGATGGCTAAGATTTACGCTTCGAAGCCCAGCTCGGGGTCAATCAGGGCACAGAGGTTGTACACGATCAGGTGTGGCAAAATTTGGAACTTAGGTGTGAAGTTTCTAACAGGAGCAAAGATAGTTGGTAGCTTTAATTTTCCCAATGTCAAGCAGTAAGAAGTTCTGCTTCATCCAGAATTTAAATGCCAGACACCATTAGAGTTGAGAAGCAAACATCTCAAATATTTGCCCATGCCAGCATTTCAGATGGACAACTTTCTCTTCACACTTGGCTAAAACCAACTCCTACTTCAGGATCATCCTGGACTGTAAATGTGACACTAAGCTTTTTTCTATGACGCAATAGCCTGCCTGTATATTCTTGCCCCAACCCCCACCACCTCCTCTTTCTAAAGTATGTGTTGCCTCCCAGTGACTGCATCTACACACAGCTTCTTTGTGCACATTGCTGACAGTCAGCTCTGCCTCTCTACCCCACCTAAATTTCTGTTCCTGTCTCTATCCATTTCCATCTGCAAACTTGGTAGGATGTTCATTAGACTAAAAGTGCTATGCAAATTCAAGTTGTTAAAACAAATAATAAAGGTTTTGTCATTGGTCTTTCCACCTGACCCTGCTGGGATGAAAGTGAACGATCTCCTTGCTGTAAAGGTTCCACGTGAAATTAATTTGAACAGTCTCAAACCAGTTACTGTGACACCTCCCTACATCACAAAAATGCCCCTAATCTGGCACAATTTAGTCATCTGTCACAGCGGAGCTGGGAGAAGGCTGCGATGGGAGTGCATAAAATGGCTATACTGGTGCAATATCGAATGCTTTTCTGAGATTGAGCCTGTTGGGTCAGAGTAATAAAGAGCTTTGATTCACCAGGTTGATGCTGGGGATGGAAAGCTTTAGTTATAAGCAGAGACTTAAGATTTTTGGGACAATTTCCACTGGAGCAGAGCTGGTCCAGAGGTGATTTTTATGAAGTGTTTTTAAAAAGATGAATGGCTTCGACAGAGTGAGGTAGGACTTTTTCCTTTGTATAATCAGTGATAAGATATCAGTTTAAAATCCTCAGTGAGAAGAGGATTTTGATGGTTTCTTTCTACAGAGAAGATTTTTGGAAAATGGAATGTTTTGCACTGGGAGTGGTTGAGGCAGAGGCTATTGCATCATTCAAGGGGAAAATTGGTTAACTATTGAAAGCAGAGGAAACTGCAAGGCTATAGGGATGGAGCAGAACAGTGAAATTAGGTTTCATTTGCTAAGAACTGGTACAGACACGACACCTTTGGGTTCCTTTTTCTGGTTTTTTTTGTTAGAAGACTGTTCAGTTGTGATTTGTTAGTGTTTTATCTGAATATAGTGAATACTCTCAAAACCTAGCCAAGTACATTTGCATGGAATACTACAATAATGTACATTCTTACATTAAACATGTTCATGCGCTGCTGGGGCGACACTGTTGTGCAGCATATTCAGAAACTTATTGGCAAGGAATTAGTTTAATTCTGCTCTTTCACCCAAAGAACATCTTCCCATTTTGTTATTAACTTCTCATTGGTTTGGAGCAATCACCAACCTAGATTGCTTACCTATTAAATTCAAAAATAATAAAGTACTGCGAATGTTGGAAATCTGAAATAATAACATGCTAGAAATACTCAGCAGGTCTGGCAGCATCTGTGGAGAGAGAAAAACAGAGTTAACATTTCAGGCCAATGACCTTTCATCAGAATAAAACGTTACCTGTTTCTCTCTCCACAGATGCTGCTCGACCTGCTGTGTATTTCCAGCACTTCCTGTTTTTACTAATTACTTTTACTTGTACCAGCTGGATTAGTAGCTCCTCTGACCCAGTACCCTGCAAAGGTTCTGAGTGTATGGTGAAGGCAGGTTCAATTGAAGTATTCAAAAGGGAATTAGACTGTTATATGAAAAGGAAGAATGTGTAGGGTTACGGGGAGAAGGCGGGCGAATGGCACAAAGTAAATTGCTCTTTCAGAGAGCCGGTGCAGACACGATGGGCCGAATGGCCGCCTCCTGCGCTGTAACAATTCTGCGTATGAAATGATTTTGGGCAGACTTGACACTGCATCTGTCCATGCTATGCTGTACCTGATCTGGGGTGTTTTACTATGTTAAAGGGGCAGAGAAATGGCAGATGGAGTTCAATCAGGGCAAATGCGAGGTCATGTATTTTGGAAGATCCAATTCAAGAGTGAACTATACAGTAAATGGAAAAGTCCTGGGGAAAATTGATGTACAGAGAGATTTGGGTGTTCAGGTCCATTGTTCCCTGAAGGTGGCAACGCAGGTCAATAGAGTGGTCAAGAAGGCATACGGCATGCTTTCCTTCATCGGACGGGGTATTGAGTACAAGAGTTGGCAGGTCATGTTACAGTTGTATAGGACTTTGGTTTGGCCACATTTGGAAAACTGCGTGCAGTTCTGGTCGCCACATTACCAAAAGGATGTGGATGCTTTGGAGAGGGTGCAGAGGAGGTTCACCAGGATGTTGCCTGGTATGGAGGGCGCTAGCTATGAAGAGAGGTTGAGTAGATTAGGATTATTTTCATTGGAAAGATGGAGGTTGAGGGGGGACCTGATTGAGGTGTACAAAATCATGAGAGGTTTTGACAGGTTGGATAGCAAGAAGCTTTTTCCCAGGGTGGCGGATTCAATTACTAGGGGTCACGAGTTCAAAGTGAAAGGGGAAAAGTTTAGGGGGGATATGCGTGGAAAGTTCTTTACGCAGAGGGTGGTGGGTGCCTGGAACGCGTTGCCAGCGGAGGTGGTAGACGCGGGCACGATAGCGTCTTTTAAGATGTATCTAGACAGATACATGAATGGGCAGGAAGAAAAGAGATACAGAACCTTAGAAAATAGGCGACAGGTTTAGATAGAGGATCTGGATCGGCGCAGGCTTGGAGGGCCGAAGGGCTTGTTCCTGTGCTGTAATTTTCTTTGTTCTTTTATATATGTGCGACTTGTTGGGTGCTTGGTGCAGGCAATAGGTGACTGAAAAGCGAAGAGTTCCATTCCTCACCTGAATGAGCAATAAAGAGTTAAAAGCTAGGCCACACGCTGTTTCATTTCATTATGGCCTGATGAAGAACAGAAACATTGTGGGCGAACGATCATTGTGTTCTGCCTATGTTGGTGCTCCAGTACTGTGAGCCACTACATTGTATTGCATAGTACTGTTGCTGATTCAGACTCATGATGCAGACTGTTGAAACGGTCCAAAAAAATTGCAGAAGGTTGGTTTAAAACGGAAGAATTAAAAACACCAAAATTCTCCAAAAATATTGTTATTTTGTGATTGGCTCATTAAGTCCAGTATCCTTTTCCTATTAGTAAAAAGAAAACTCATGCCTTCCTGCATTCCTCAATATTATTTTGTACTTAAAAACATGTATTATTACAGCAAACCTCCCTTTACAGTTTAAAACTGGCTACGGTGCATGCTCCCAATTAAACATGCCAGGTGATGAATTAGCTAGGTTCAGCCCAAGGGCAGACTTTGTACACAATGGCCCTTTAACATTGAGGCCATCCTAAAGCAAACATTCAATCTCCTGAAAGGACAAACCTCAAGTAGTTCGACATGGGAAAGTTTATTTTATTTTGATGTGGAATGAAAAAGCAAAATTATTAATTAATTCCTTTTATTATAGGGCTGTCACTAAATTAATTTTTGTGGGGGTTGAGGTGGGGTAGATGGTATTCATCGAACAGATATCACTCCAGACCACTCATTGCTAAAGAGGATTGATGTAGGAATAAACTGACCGAGCTGTAGCAAAGCACATATGGTTCTCTCCGGTTGCAAAATCTGTCAGCAAAAGATGCTCCTCAGTTAGCCATGGTTTAATTCTTTCTTCCAATGCCCCTCCCGCACCACCAAGCACCCCCCCCCCCCCCCCCCCCCCACCATTCCCATAAGCTGATACAGCCTTACTAATGTAGTAGTATGCTTAAACCTGCGCTTGCAAGACAGTATTGTGTGCTGTTATCCAGCCCCTTGTAATGACTGCCGAGTTTTTTTTTCTGCTGCCTTTCCATGCACTTGTCATTTCATCAGTAAATCTGTTTTTTCAATAGCAGTGCACTTCGCCTAAATCTTATAAAATCTGCACTACTCTCTCTAAATGGGGAAAAACCTTTTGGGTATCTGTTGGGCAAGCTGTTGGTGGATCCGCCAATGCCACCCATTCGTTGTCACTCTCCGTCCAACTTCCCTTCAATTTTGAAATCCTCATCCTTCCTTTCAAATCAGCCCATGGCCTCACCCCTCCCTATCTTTGTAGCCTCTTCTAACCCTACAAATCTCCTAGATCTCTGCACTCTGCCAATTCTGGATTCTTGCACAACTCCAATTTTCATCACTCCACCATTGGCAGCCATGCTTTCAGCTGTCTTGGCCCTAAGCTCTGGAAATCCCTCCCTGGCCATCATCTCTCCCCTGCTCTCTCTCTCAAGATCCTCCTAAAAGCCAAACTCTTTATTCAAGCTTTTGGTTATTGTTCATGATTTATAATCCTATGGCTTGGTGTCAAAAAATGTTAAATGTTTATGAATATGACTGCATGAAACACCTTAGCACATTTAACATAGTAAAACATACTATGTAAATATTTAAATATATATAATTTAAATATAAGTTGTTTATTATTTAGTCATTATGCTTGCTCCATAATTTTTGTTGCATTTTAAAGCAATTCTTCAATGTCATAGTCATTGGCATAGAAGGAGGCCATTCAGTCCATCGAGTCCATGTAAGCTCCACTGAGTAATTCGGTCAATTCCACTGGTCATTTGATCCCCATAGCCCTGCAAGTTAATTTTCCTTCAAGTGTCCATCCAATTTCCTTTTGAAATCATTGTCTCTGCTTCCATCACCCTTGTGGGCAGAGTTCCAGGTCATTACCACTTGCTAAGTTTAAAAAAAAAAATTTCTTCCTCACGTTCCCCTGCATCTCTTGCCCAAAACCTTCAATCTGTGCCCTGTCGTCCTTTGTACCATCAGTTAATGGCAACAGTTTTTCCTTGCCTAACTTACCTAAACCTGTCATGATCTTGTGCACCTCTATCGAATTTCCCCTCAATCATCTTTGCTCCAGGGAGAACAACCTCAGCTTTTCCAACCTAACCCTGGTAATGAAAATCCCCCATTCCTGGAACCATTCTGGTAAATCCCCTCTGCACCCTCTCAAACACCCTCGTATCCTTGCTAAAGTGTGGTGACCAGAACTGGATGCAATATTACGAATTTGCCTAACCATCAGTCTCAAGAAAATGAACATCATGGGACAGGACATCAGAAATGCTCTATCCATCAATATCGGCGACCATGCTCTGGAAGTGGTTCAAGAGTTTACCTACCTAGGCTCAACTATCACCAGTAACCTGTCTCTAGATGCAGAAATCAACAAGCGCATGGGAAAGGATTCCACTGCTGTGTCCAGACTGGCCAAGTGAGCGTGGAAAAATGGCGCACTGACACGGAACACAAAAGTCCGCGTGTGTCAAGCCTGTGTCCTCAGTACCTTGCTCTATGGCAGCGAGGCCTGGACAACGTATGTCAGCCAAGAGCGACGTTTCAATTCATTCCGTCTTCGCTGCCTCCGGAGAATCCTTGGCATCAGGTGGCAGGACCGTATCTCCAACACCGAAGTCCTCGAGGCAGCCAACATCCCCAGCTTATACACCCTACTGAGTCAGCGGCGCTTGAGATGGCTTGGCCATGTGAGCCGCATGGAAGATGGCAGGATCCCCAAAGACACATTGTACAGCGAGCTCGCCACTGTTATCAGACCCACCAGCCGTCCATGTCTCCGCTTTAAAGACATCTGCAAACGCGACATGAAGTCCTGTGACATTGATCACAAGTCGTGGGAGTCAGTTGCCAGCGATCGCCAGAGCTGGCGGGCAGCCATAAAGGCGGGGCTAAAGTGTGGCGAGTCGAAGAGACTTAGTAGTTGGCAGGAAAAAAGACAGAAGCGCAAGGGGAGAGCCAATTGCGAAACAGCTCTGACAACCAATTTTATCTGCAGCACGTGTGGAAGAGTCTGCCACTCCAGGCGCTGTTTCACTGACCACCTCCAGGCGCTTACCCATTGTCTCTCGAGACAAGGAGGCCGAAGAAGACTGCAGTTAGTGTCTCACCAGAGCTTTATAAAGTTTCACTATAGCCTGCCTACCTTTGTACGCTATGCCTCTATTTATGAAGCCCAAGATTCCATATGCTTTGCTAACCACTCTCTCAATATGTCCTGCCACCTTCAAAAATCAATGCACAAGCACCCTCAGGTCCCTCTGTTGCTGCAACTGTTTAGAACTGGGTCATTAAGTCTATATTGCATCACAATATTCATTCTGCCAAAATGCATCACCTAAAACTTGTGAAAGATATTTGTAATATATGAGACCTGGTGTGACCTTACTCAGTTGCCCACTGAGTGTAAAATGTTTTACTCCTATTTATCTTAAAATTCAGTACTGCAGCATATCTGTCCTGTCCAAGAGTGAATAGAACTTCATCTACCCATTACGTAGCTATTACTTTTACGAGAATATTGTAAATAACTGCATAGTGAGAGGCATAAGGTGCAGTTAGTTTTTTTTTAAATGCATTTGATAGTCTTTATTTTACATTGTTTTGGCAACTGGTTAGAATCAAAAGGAGGGAAAGTTAAAGGTCAGTGGGTGAAGATTTAGGTAAAGATGATGTATGAACAGAATCTTAAATGGGCAATGAGGCATGAGCTGACATTGGGACTATTAAACCATTTACAAGTTGGCGAGGGGCTTGTGGGAGGAAAAAATATACAGCACCAAGGATCATTTGCTCCTACAAATGGTGTTGCCTTTTTCCCAAGCAAGCTTCCTTCCATTTCATACTTGCAAGATCAACATCCAGCACTCCCAAGTAAAGACATCAGTTCAAGAAGTATAATGTTCCACTGTATGGGTTACCAGTCGTGTGGCTTAATTGCCAGCCTGAGAAGGATCCAACTACTTATTGCCCTGCTGTTGTGTTTGTTATTTCTCACTCTCACATTGTGCTTACAGCCTCAATTGGTGGTTGCCCTTTTCAGTAGTCACGGGACAAAAGGTGATTTTGAATGCCGTTGAAATGTGGTCAATTGATGTGTTGCAGGCACGTATTTCTATATGGATTGCGGTGTGTGATAAAAATTTTTGCTGGACAGCCTGCAAAAGTTGCAGAGAAATTTTAGAACATTGAGGCTACCTTTGGTAGGTTTCATTCCTCTGTCAGGAGATTGAGGGGGTTGGGCAGAGTCTATGGTAAGGCAGATTATGAAACAAATAAACTTGAGTCAGATGGCTTTTCCTCCTTATTTGGTTTGGCTCATGTTTTTGTTTAGTTCAAAAGATGTTGTTTGAAAACAACCTTTGCTGGAAATCATGTGCTTTTGAGATCAATAAACAATCCAAACCTTGGTGACCTGGGGAAGATGTCTACAGAGAAGCCACATGTCAAGGCTTATGGAGGCAAAGGAGGTTGACCTTTTATTTGAGGTTTGGATATTGTTTTCAGTTCAGTTGGGGTGTGAATTGTTTTGAAGACAGTTGGTGTTTTATTTGCCGAGGAAAAAGAAACCACCCAGCTCCGCTCTTTCTCTTGAAGAAACCCTGCAAAGATTCAGTGTGGGAGAGCTAAAATCCCTGGTGCTGCATCTCTCCTGAGAAGCTAGAAAAACCTGCTAGAATAATTCCCAACTCCGCCTGAAAAGAAATGCTTTAGAAAAGATCCTAGTGACTTGTCCCCGGGTATACCCAGACGCCAGACCAAAAGGGACAACTGACTTCCTTCCATATCTTTTTTTTTTTCCTTCAAGGATAACAAGTATTTGGCCAAAGTTGTTATTTTTTTTGTCGTTTTTTGTCACAGACCTCTGCAGAGAGAATTTGGTTTGTTTCAGTGTGTGTGGGGGGGGCAATTTAAAAAGTGAACTTTCATGTTTCAGTCTGTGTGTTAATGCTTTGATGATTACTGGATAAGTCTTGTTTGATAAACTGATTTTGTTGTTTATTAAAGAAACTTGGTTGGTGTGTTTTATTCTGGGATAAAGAATAGAGTATATGATTGACCGAATCGGTAACTGGGTAAACATTTTTAAAATATATGTTTTGACCTGCGGAGAAGTGGGATTAGAAAATGCAGTGCACTCCTCCCACCTTGGTCGTAACAATTGTCATTTTTATTTGCATTTCTGGAGCGTGTGTGTTTGTGGGGAGACCAGTCACTTTCCTAAAACTTTTTTTTTCTCTTCGGCATCTCGGTTATGTCACAACATAGTGCTGAAGAGGCATAACTATGTGACTGCATTCTTGCTCAGTGACCCTTTCAGTGGCCCCTTTTCTTGTTCACTCTGGCATATTTGTTATGGCAGGAAGTATTAACTGTTGAGAGGAGAGAAAAAAATCGAAGCTTTTTTTTATGAACGTGTACCTAAATAACATCTGTTTCACATGGCTGGTGTATCTCTCAAATTTAAACATCATACACCACAAGGAGTGCAAATTTGTGCCAACACTTAAGACCGCAGACCTCTGCCAAATTCAAATTAGTAATTTTGTTACTTTTTAAGGGACATTTCCATTGCTTCCCTTAGCCTGCAGCATCACCGGGTCCATGCTATTATCAGTTCATGCGAACAAAGAGGGGAGGTGAATGTGTTTATCCCCATTCCATGATTTTCATTCCTCGTCACTCCCTGTGATGGCATGACTGAAGCTCCAGAAGATACCCCCATTGGTCGATAGTCTATGTGCGCCACATTTTATAATGAGCATGAATAATGTTCATAGCAAAACCCTGTTGCTCAGCAATAATTGTAATACTTGGAAACAAGAGTAGGCCATTCAGCCTCTTCTGCCATTCAGCTAGGTCGTGGTTGATCTGTACCTCAACTCCATTTACCCATGCTTGCTCCATATCCTCTGATATCCTTAACCAGCTGTGCGGAGTTTGCAAGTTCTCCCTGTGTCTGCGTGGGTTTTCGCCGGGTGCTCCGGTTTCCTCCCACCACCAAAGACTTGCAGGTTGATAGGTAAATTGGCCATTATAAATTGCCCCTAGTATAGGTAGGTGGTAGGGAAATATAGGGACAGGTGGGGATGCAGTAGGAATATGGGATTAGTGTAGGATTAGTATAAATGGGTGGTTGATGGTCGGCACAGACTCGGTGGGCCGAAGGGCCTGTTTCAGTGCTGTATCTCTAAATAAATAATAAATAAAAATTGATCTCTGTCTTGAAAGTTCTAATTCTCCCCCTGCCTCCATAGCCTTTTGAAAGAAGAGACCTCCAGATTTCTATTGTCCTTTTGTGTGTTTTTGCAGCTTAATCCAGTTGAAGAGATTTTATTTACTAATCTTGGAGGCATGAAGCTCCTTCAATTGTGATGTTTATTCTGTGCTGCTGGTTTCTGGCTAAGTCATTGAGAGCTAGCAAGCCACAATTCAATCTCGGTGTAGTTAACTTCTTGCTTCATTCAGTGGAAAACTTCCTCTTGTAGCACTGACTCTTGTTGGGTATAAAGTTTCACACTGGTGGCAGTGACCTGTGTGAGTGTAGACAGTGAACGTCAGTGGCCTAATGACCGCAGGAGGCGTCACAGCTGAAACCTGTCAAACACTTTCCAGTAAGAGTTAAAATTCAAAGATATGTAATTTCAAACTTGGATGACACCTTTTTATTCATTCAATGTGCTCATTGCTGGCAAGGGCAACATTTATTGCCCATCCCTAATTGCCTTGAAGGTGGAGGTGATATATTTCTACGTCAGGATGGTGTGTGACTTGAAGGGGAACTTGCAGGTTTGGAAGGTGCTGTCAAAGGAGCCTTGGTGACTTGCTTCAGTGCTCAAGTGAGCTTTTTCCTTAATGGTGCTGAGCTTTTGGAGTGTTGTTGGAACTGCACTCATTGAGGCAAGTGGAGAGTATTCCATCGCACTCCTGAGTTGTGCCTTGTCGATGGTCGATAGCCATTGGGGAATCAGGAGATGAGCTATTCACTGCAAAATTCCCAACTTCTGAATGGTCTTGTAGACACAGTGTTTATATGGCTGGTCCCCTTATGTTTCTGGTCAATGGTAACCCTCAGGATGTTGATGATGGGGGATTCAGTGATGGTAATTCCATTGAACATCAAGGGGGCGATGGTTAGATTTTCCTGTTGGAGATAGTCATTGCCCGGCACTTGTGTGGCGCGAATGTTATTTGCCACTTGTCAGCCCAAGCCTGAATATTGTTTAGGTCTTGCTGCATGCGGGCATAGACTGCTTCAGTATCTGAGGAGTTGAGAATGGTGCTGAACATTGTGCAATCATCAGCGCACATCCCCACTTTTGACCGTATGTGGGAAGGAAGGTCATTGGGCACTGAAGCAACCGAAGACGGTCGGGCACTGAAGCAGCCAAAGACGTTTGTGCCTAGGACACGACCCTGAGGAATTCCTGCAGTGATATCCTGGGGCTGAGATGATTGGTCTCCAACAGCCACAACCGTCTTTTGTGCTAGGTATGACTCCAACCATTGGAGAGTTTTACCCCAGATTCTCATTGACTTACGTTTTGCTTGGGCTCCTTAATGCCACACACAATCAAATGTCTTCATTTTAAGGGCAGTCAGTCTCACCTCGCCTCTAGAATTCAGCTCTTTTGTGCATGTTTGGACTCAAGTTGTAATGAAGTCTGGAGGTGAGTAGCCCGGTGAACCCAAACTGAGCATGTTGAGCAGGTTGTTGCTGCGTAAGTGCCGTTTGATAGCACTGTCAACAACACCATCACTTGTCTGATGATTGAGAGTGGACTGATGGGGCGGTAATCGGTCTGCCTTTTGTGGACAGGACATATTTGGGCAATTTTTCATATCAAGTGGATGTAAGTGTTATAACTGTACTGGAGCAGCTTGGCTAGGGGCGTGGCTAGTCCTGGAGCGTAAGTCTGCAGTACTACAGCCAGGATTTTGTCGGGGGCCATAAACCTTTGGAAGTCGGAGAGGTGGCACATCTGTGTTGAAGCAGATTGGAGCAGGAGGATATAAATTGCAACCAATGCTCAAGGCCTACACGCACCAAGTCAGCTGTTTGGAATCGGTACGTGCTGTGTTTGAAGGAACAGTGAGAAAAAGCAAGCAGTGACATCACAGCAAAGTCATAAGTTGATCCGGGAATATTTACCATAAGGGTCTGTGTGAGAATAGCTAGATTAAATCACTATTTTTAGGAAAGATGTGTAAATAGCTGGAGTATTAAAAAAAAGTCAAAGCTGGTGAGTCTGATGATGTGTTTTAGTTTAAGTTGGTTTATTGTATTGCCAGGGTTTAAATTGATGCAGTAAGTGCTGGTGAGATGGGATTTAATCATTAATTAAAATGCATTAAGAATGGCAGGGCAGGTGCTGTGTTGCAGCTGCAGTATGAGGGAGCTGGTGGACACCAGTTGATCCACAGCAAACATGTCTGCAGCTCAAGGAGCTTGGGCTCAGTCAGCGAGCTGGTGGCTGAGCTACAGACACTGCGATGCATCAGGGAGGGGGAAAGTTACCTGGACGCTTTGTTCCAGAAGGCAGTCGCACCCCTTAGGATCGGGTCGTCTGATTTGGTCAGTGGTCAGGGACAGAAGGGTGTGACTGTGAGTCAGGAAGGTTCGGGATCAAGAAGGCAGATACTGAGGAGTCTCAGCCCTTGCAATTGTCCAACAGGTTTGAGGTTCTGTCAGCTTGTATGGATAAGTGAGGGCTGCAGGATGGATGAGCACCATGATCCAGGAAGCCATTCAAGCAGGGTGACTGAAGAGAAATGTAGTGGTAGTAGGAGATAATATCGTCGGAGGGATAGGCACAGTTCTCTGCGGCCAAGAGCAAGAGTCTAGAAGGCTGTGTTGCCTGCCCGGTGTCAGGGTTCGGGACATCTTCTGAGAGCTGGAGAGGAACTTGCAGTGGGATGGGAATGGTCTGATTGTCGTGGTCCATGTAGATACCCATGACTTGGATAGGACTAGGAAAGCAGTTCTGCATAGGGAGTATGAGCAGCTAGGGACTAAATTAAAAGCAGAACCTCGAAGATGGTAATCTCTGGATTGTTACCTGAGCCATGAGCAAATTGGCGTAGGGTAAGTTAAAATTAGTCAGTAAAATGCTCAAAGATTGCTGTGGGAGAAATGGGTTTTGATTCATGGGGCACTGGCACCAGTATGGGGGAAAGTGGGAGCTGTGCCATTGGGATGGTCTTCATCTGAACCGTGCTGGGCAGTGTTCTGGCAAGTCGTATAACTAGGGTGCTAGAGAGGGCTTTAAACTAAATAGTGGGGGCGAGGGATCAAGTGAGAGAAGATATGAAAAAATTAGAGAGAGGACAAAGCAAGAGAGCAAGGTAGCAATAAGGCAAATATTCAGAGCGTGGCAGGAAGGGACAGAATGAACAAAATTGGGACTGTGCAAGCAGCTGAGGCTAGAGGTTGTGTAAATGGTAAAAAGACAACTAAAGGCTCTGTATTTGCACGTAGCATTCATAACAAAGCAAATGAATTGATAGCTCAAATAAAAATGTATGAGACATGGCTGCAAGATGACAACGGCTGGGACCTGAATGTTCAGGAATACATGAGATTTCTGAAGTATAGGAAACCAGGGAAAGGTGGAGGGTGGCTCTGTTAATTAAGAATGACTTTAGTTCAATAGAGGTGACCTTAGTTCTAAAAATCAAGATATAGCATCAGTTTGGGTAGAGATAATAAATAGCAAAGGTAGGAAGTCACTTGTGGGAGTAGTTTATAGGCTTCCCAACAGTAACCACACTGTAAGACAGGTTTTCAGGAAGAAATAATGGGGGCTTGTGAGAAAGGTACGGCGATAATCATGGGTGATTTTAATCTACAGATAGATTGGACGAATCAGATTGGCAAAGGTAGCCTGGAAGATGAGTGCATGGAGTCTTTTCAGGACAGTTTCTTAGAGCAGTATGTTCTAGAGCCAACCAGAGAGCAGGCTACTCTAGATCTGGTAATGTGTAATGAAACAGGATTAATTAATTCAATAAAGCGCCCCTAGGTAACAGTGATCAAAACATGATTTGAATTTCACATTCAGCTTTTGGGTGATTAGAGAGGATCTCAGGCTCCTGTTTTAGACTTAAATGAGGGTAATTATGAGGGTGTGAAGACAGAGCTGGCGAATGTAAACTGAGAAATTAGGTTAAGGGATAGGTCCATAGAGATGCAGTGGCAGACATTTAAGGAGATATTTCATAACAGTCAAGAAACATTCCAGTGAGAAAAAGACTCTAGTTGACGGATGCGCCGTAAGTGGCGAACTAAGGAAGCTAAAGTTCAGCCAAGAGTAAGTAGTGGCAAGTCAGAAGATTCGTCAGAATATAAAAACATCAAAGAATGGCTGAAGGAATAATGAGCGAGAAATTAGAGTGCGAGAGGAAGCTAGCTAGAAATATATAGCGAACAGTAAGTTTCTGCAGGTATTTAAAAAGTAAAACAGTAAGTAAAATAAGCATTGAGCCTCTCGAGTGAGTCTGGGGAGTTAATGGAAAAGGCTGCGTTTACTGACGACGCAACCACGAGGTGGTGCAGTACTAGCACATGCGCAAATGCAGCCTCTTCCACTGAAAAGTCACTGCGTCATTCAGGCAGCTGCCAAGATTAAAGATGGTGCTGCTCAGTTTATCATGGGCAATGCTAATGGCTAGTTAGTTCTAGCAAACTAACCTTAGTTGGATGAGAGCACTGTAATATACTAGTGTGTAGAATAGGATACTAACTGTAATCCTCTGATCCATTTTGTATTCCAGTAATCCTATTAAATACAAAAGGAATTTTATGATTGTATTTCCATGTTCTGATACTTTTGGGAGATAGTTATTTGGCACCCCGATCAAAGGAGAAGAAAATCGGGCAGAGTGTAAAATGTACTGTCAATTCGTTATCCACACTTTATTTGACTGACCAGGACTGGTATCACTCCAACTCAACCGCTCGCTCCAGACTTCGCTGCTCCCCCCCCCCACTCCCCTGGCCAATTGTTCCCCGCTCCTCACCTCATGCCACCCGGCTCTCCAGCCACTTGCTCCTCGCTTATCCGCCCCCCCCCCCCCCGCCCCACAGCTCTCAGCCATTCGCTCCCATGTTTGATTGTTCTCTGCCTACAGATGCAAGGCAGGCCGCGAGGGGTGACGGGGCAATGTAAGACTGAGTGGCCGAGAGGAGGTAAACAGCGCCGCCTGGGAGGAAGCAGGGAGTGAGCGGTCGGTGAGCTGGGTGGCGCAGAGTGGGGAGCAATCAGCCGGGGCAGGGGCAAGGGAGTGGGGAGCAGCGAGGTCTGGAGCAAGCGGGTGGGGGGGAAGCGGCCGGCGGGAGGGGGAGAAAGTGTCAAGCGAGTAGCTGGGATCGAGCACCAACCTCAAAGAGGCTGGATATCCGATGACACTTTATTGTACATATGCCAAGACCCAGGTGTATGTGCGAAGATCGACCAGGCACGGGTACGCGATGACTTTGGCATTACACGATGAGGTCATCCCGCGCATGCGCCACTTAGACCTGGCAAGACGTAGGCTGCGCATGTGCGCAGCTTGGAGTGCTTTGATGACGCCGGCGGGCCACTGCGTTGTCAGGAGTCACTTTGAGTGGAAAATTAAGGAAATGGCAGAGGAATTGAACAGATTATTTGCATCAGTCTTCACTGTAGAGGATACAAATAACATCCCAGAAATAATTGTGAATCGAGTTGAAAGGGAGGGAGGAACTTAAAACAATTACCAGCACCAAGGAAAGGGTACTGAGAAAATTATTAGACCTAAAAGTTGACATTTCCCTAGGTCCTGATGGACTTCATCCAAGGGTCTTAAAAGAAGTAGCTACTGCGATAATGGATGCATTGGTTTTAATTTTCCAAAATTCCCTAGATTCTGGAAAGGTCCCAAGAGATTGAAAATTGCAAATGTAACTCTCCTATTCAAGAAAGGAGGAAGGCAAAGCAGGAAACTACAGGCCAGTTAGCTTAACATCTGTCATAGGGAAAATGCTGGAATCTATTATTAAGGAGGTTATAGCAGGTCATATAGAAAATCTCAATGTAATCCGGCGGAGTCAACATGGTTTTGTGAAAGGGCAATTGCATTTGACTAATTTATTAGACGACTTTAAGGAAGTAACAAGATGTTAGCGACGTGGATAAGGGGAACCTGTGGATCTGGAATTCTTGGATTTCCAGAAGGCATTTGGCAAGGTGCCACATCACAGGCTAGTAAACAGGTCCCTGGTATAGGGGTTAACATATTAGTATGGATAGAGGATTGGTTAGCTAACAGGAAACAGAGTAGGCATAAATAGTACATTTTCAGGTTGGCAAGCTGCAACTCATGGAGTGCCATAGGGATCAGTGCTGGGGCCTCAACTATTTATAATCTATATCAATGACTTGGATGAAGGGTTAGAATGTATGATTGCTAAATTTGCTGAAAACACAAAGATAGGTCGAGTAAGTTGTAAAGAAGACATAAGTCTGCAAAGTGATATAGATAGGTTAAGTGAGTGGGGAAATGGCAGCTGGAGTATAATGTCGTCAAGTGTGAACTTTTCCACTTTGGCCTGAAGAATAGAAAAGCAACATATTATTTAAATGGAGAGTGATTGCAGAACTCTAAGATGCAGACGGACATGGGTGTCCTAGTACACAAAACACAAAAAGTTAGTATGCAGGTACGCAAGTGATTAAGAAGTCAAATAAATGCAATGTTGTTTTTTATTGCAAGGGGAATGGAATATAAAAGTAGACATGTTTTGCTACAGTTGTACAGGGCATTGGTGATACCACATCTAGAGTCTTGTGTACAGTTTTGATTTCTTTACTGAAAGGTTATGATTGCATTGGAAGCAGTTCAGAGAAGGTTCACTTGACTGATTCCTGGGATGAGAGGGTTATCTTGTGAGGAAAGGTTGGACAAGTTGGGTCTGTATCCGTTGGAGTTTAAAAGGATGATAGGTGATCTTATTGAAACATGTAATATCCTAAGGGAACTTGACAGGGTGGATGTTGAAAGGATGTTTACTTTTGTGTGAGGGACTAAACCTAGGGGTCACAGTTTAAAAAATAAGGGGTCTTGCGTTTAAAATGGAGGTGAGGAGAAATTTTTTCTCCGAGGGACGTGAGTCTGTGGAACACTCTTTCCCAGAGCGTGGTGGAGGCAGGGTCATTGCTTTTAAGGCAGAGGTAGATGGATTCTTGAGTAACAAGGGAGTCACAGGGTATCTGGAGTAGGCAGGAAAGTGGAGTTGAGTCCACAAACAGATCAACCATGATCTTGCAGAATGGTGGAGCAGGCTCTCGGGGCCGAATGGCTTACTCCTGCTCCTAGTTCGTGTGTATGTATCCAGTACATTAACATTTCTCTCTAACTGGATAAGATATGGGAATTCAGGATAATGGTCTGTTCAAAGCTCAATTGTCTTGTACCACTGATACAGTAATGTGAGACCAAATGCAATGTAACCTTATAATTTACAGTCCTTGTTTTCCCCCCCACAATTTTATTAACTAGGTTCTCCTGTTGTTGTATTCACAGGTTCCCTCTGTATCCAAGAGGAGGAGAAAGGTTTCAGTTTGAATATGGAGTTTATTTACTGAACAAAAATATCGCACAGGTAGGTCAATGATGGTGGTGAGGCAGGTGTAAGTGGGACCTAAGGATTTGTCAGTGTTTTATTGGTACGGAAGCTCTGAATCGTTGATGGGAGGGAAACGTCTACTAGCATGAGCTTTACTGTTGCACTGTTAATTGATTGCAGTAGCTGCATTTTGACTGTACCGGAAATAAATATACATTAGTAAATTCAAGTACTCTGCCACTGCATTATTTTTACCCTGGAGAGCTTCAGGTTGACATATATGTGTAACCAGTGCATTATTCTTTAAAGCTTTTTACCACCAGTGATTCATTTATAGGAGTATAGGAAAAGGAGTAGGCCATGTAGTCCCTTGAGCCTATTCGGACATTTAGTTAGATCATGGCTGATTTGTAACTCAACTCTATCTGCCCACCTTGGTTCATTAACGCTTGATAACTTTACCTAACCAAAAAAAAGTGATTATTTATATTCTCAGTATCCAAACTTAGCTGTCCTCTGGAAAGGGAGGTATCCAATGAAGCTAGGTGCTATTGTGCAGGGATTCAATGACCAAAAGGAATTAGAATTAGAACATTACAGCGCAGTACAGGCCCTTCGGCCCTCGATGTTGCGCCGACCTGTGAAACTATCTGACCTACACTATTCCATTTTCATCCATATGTCTATCCAATGACCACTTAAATGCCCTTAAAGTTGGCGAGTCTACTACTGCTGCAGGCAGTACCACAAGCTCATCCCATGCTTGCAACCATTCCTCACTGAGGGATGAGAGGTATTGAAACATGGTCTGACACTGGGAGAGTATTGGTGAAGATATTGCACAGGTAGGTCAATGATGGTGGGGAGGCAGGTATACGTGGGACCTAAGGATTTTTTGAAAGGATAAATTGCCTGTTGACTCCATCTGTAATGTATTTGTGAAAGTTTTCCTTTTTTATGACTTTTGTTCCATACAATTGATACTGAGAAATTTTCTTTCCTTCTATCATTAGATAGTATTGTAGAACACAGCACATTGCACACACTTCTTAGTAGCTGAAAGTTGTTCATGTACATGATACATGGTGAATGTCATTACCTCAGTGGTACCTTCAGGTTTGTGTATCGTACCTCAACTAAAGCAATTCAATCACTGAGCTACTTTACGCATAGTGGTTATTCTACGTCGCCTTCAGTGTTTTACTGCGTGTTCAAGCTGTATCGGCTTACTGTTTTTAATGACTAGAGTGTGAATATATTTTCATGGCAGTTGTGAATTGTGCTTTCTGAGGCCGTTTTGACACACACATGCTATTTGATGCAAAAACAGAATTTTATCCTCAGTTAAGAACTGGTTTGCAATTTTGTGCTGTGGCAGAGATGAACAGAAGTGGGGTTTGTGACAAGATTGTAACGAAATACCTTTCTGATGCTCTGATCCAATTTTAAGTCTGTTTATAGTGAAATAACATTTGTAGTTTGAAGCAAGATTGATGGGTGGAAATTTTGGATTCACCAACTGCCAGCAAAAAAAAAATCCTTTTCTTGCAAAGTGTTTGAAAATTGGAGATGGTTCCTCCAAAGTTGATTGGACACCTCGTAAAACTTGCTCAAATGACCCGACACCCTGCTTTAACTCCATCCTTACAAAATTCTCCACTAATGTGACTGCTGTTTCCTTCAGCAACAATTGATTCAGATCACAAGATAGATATAGTTGAGGATGGCTAATTATTCCAGCAAGACCCTACAGGCCCTGCATGACAAAGAAAATGTAGAGGGAATATTAGTCTGTGTGCGCATATTCACATGTGTTTGTGAGTATAAAGATTTCATAACATCAGTCCTTAATTTACCTTTTACTGTTCTGAGCCCGTGTCCCCTTGTCCTGTTCTCTTGCTTCAGTTTAAAATCATTTTTTGATTTTCTCCATCTTGGGAAGGCTAGTCTTCATTCAGTGGCATAGCTGCAATAAGGTTTGAACATGCATCTTACATTACGTTTAACAGTGCAACTGAAATGCAAATGAAATATGGGAACTAAGTGGTACTGTGGGCTAGAAAAGGGATGCCTCATCTCTCATTCTAGACACAGTCTTTAAAGCCCAAGGAACTTGGTCCAGTTGTACTCATGCTTCTCATTTTCCTGAATCTCAAAACAAAAATACTGAAGTTTGACTTGCATTGAAATGAGGAGAGGAAATTGATGCATAAGGTAAGAATATTTCGGTCACAGAGCAGAAGGTAAACACAATTACTGGAAGGAAAAATGATTGAATATTCTTAAGGCGGAGGTCGATAAATTCTTGTTAGGCAAGGGAATCAAAGGTTACCAAGGGGAGATGGGAGTGTGGATTCGAGACACCAACAAATCAGCCATGATCTTATTGAATGGCGCAGCAGGCTCGAGGGGCCGAATGGCCGACTTCTCCTGATTTGTATGTTTGTAAATCCATGAAAAATGTAGGAGAAACTGGATGATGGATGTAATGGGCTGGGTACAGTTGACTTATGCTGCATGTGTAAGGGCAGGACAGGCAGAGGTGGAGATCCATGGCAGTCAACCTTCTGGGAATAAGATGACATCAACCAAGGAACGAAATGTTCCTGTCCCACTGATGGAAAAACCTTGACTTGATATGTATTAGCTTGGCACAGAATTGTATTTCTCCCCCATCCCACTCCTTATGAACTTGAAAGAAACAGAGGCAAAGTGGTATAAAAACAAGAAATGCTGGAACCACTCAGCAGGTCTGGCAGCATCTGTGGAAAGAGAAGCAGAGTTAAAGTTTCGGGTGAGTGACCCTTCTTCGGAACTCTTTCACTGACCCAAAATGTTAACTCTGCTTCTCTTTACACAGATGCTGCCATATCTGCTGAGTGGTTCCAGCATTTCTTGTTTTTATTTCAGATTTCCAGCATCCGCAGTATTTTGCTTTTATTTTAGAGGCAAAGTGGTATTGTGCCAAGGGGTTGGTTTGCCACAGGACAGTGTGGAGGTAATTTAATTAGTACGTTCCAATTCTAAAGGCAGTATGCTATCTGCAAGATTCATTAAATGGGATCAAATCTGAAATAAATTTCGCAAAATCAACACATGAAGTGATGAGAATATATCTTCTGTTCATGTGCTGCTGCAATGCCTTTGATCTAAAATCAAATGTTAATTATCCGTTTATCCGCACATTGACATAGTGTCAGTGGGTAACACTTTTGTATCTCAGTCAAAAGGTCTTGGGCTCAAGTCTCTGTCCCAACACTTGAGCATATATTCCAAACTGACACTTCATTGCAGTCCTGAGGGAGCGCTACACTGTCAGAGATCCTGTCTTTCAGATGAGACATTAAACTATCTGACCTCTTGGGTGGATGTAAAAGATCCCTTGCACTATTTTGAAGAAGAGCACAAAACTTATCCCCATGTCCTGGCCAATATTTATCCTTCAGGCAACGTCACTAACACAGATTGTCTTGTCATTATCACAATGTTGTTTGTGGGAGCTTGCTGTGTGCAAATTGGCTGCTGAATTTATTTCTTACATAGTAACTACACATCAAAAATACTTCATTGGCTGCAAAGCACTTTGGGGCATCATGAGATCATGCACAACACAAGTCTTTCTTGAACTAATAATGTCAGTTGGGAAATGGGAAATGTCACATAATGACAACATTCTGGCAATAGTACTGAAGACCTGTCCTCCAGAGCTTGCCGCGCCCCTAGCCAAGCTGTTCCAGTACAGCGACAACACTGGCATCTACCCGGCGGTGTGGAAAATTGCCCAGGTATGTCCTGTACACAAAAAGCAGGACAAGTCCAACCTGGCCAATTACTGCCCCATCAGCCGACTCTCAATCATCAGTAAAGTGATGGAAGGTGTCATCAACAGTGCCATCAAGCGGCACTTGCTTAGCAATAACCTGCTCAGTGACGCTCAGTTTGGGTTCCGCCAGGGCCACTCAGCTCCTGAACTCATTGCAGCCTTGGTTCAAACATGGACCAAAGAGCTGAACTCAAGGTGAGGTGAGAGTGACTGCCCTTGACATCAAGGCAGCATTTGACCAAGTATGGCATCAAGGAGCCCTAGCAAAACTGGAGTCAATGGGAATCAGGGGGAAAACACTCTGCTGGTTGGAGTCATACCTAGCACAAAGGAAGATGGCTGTGTTTGTTGGAGGTCAAGAATCTGAACTACAGGACATCACTGCAGGAGTTCCTCAGGGTAGTGTCCTCGGCCCAACCATCTTCAGCTGCTTCATCAATGACCTTTCTTCAATCATAAGGTCAGAAGTGGGGATGTTCGCTGATGATTGCACAATGTCACCATTCGTTACTCCTCAGATACTGAAGCAGTCAATGTAGAAATGCAGCAAGACTTGGACAATATCCAGGCTTGGGCTGATAAGTGGCAAGTAACATTCGCGCCACACAAGTGCCAGGCAATGACCATCTCCAACAAGAGAAAATCTAACCATCTCCCCTTGACATTCAATGGCATTACCATCGCTGAATCCCCCACTATCAACATCCTAGGGGCTACCATTGACCAGAAACTGAATTGGAGTAGCCATATAATGCCCAAATCAGATGCCCAAATCCCATGAATGATTAAAAAAAATATATATATATAAATACCTTAGCTACAAGAGCAGGTCAGAGGCTAGGACTCCTGCGGTGAGTAACTCACCACCTGACTCCCCAAAGCCTGTCCACCATCTGCAAGGCACAAGTCAGGAGTGTGATGGAATACTCTTCACTTACCTGGATGGGTGCAGCTCCAACAACACTCAAGAAGCTCGACACCATCCAGGACAAAGCCTGCTTGATTGGCACACCATCAACAAACATTCACTCCCTCCACCACCGACGCACAGTGGCAGCAGTGTGTGCCATCTACAAGATGCACTGCAGCAACGCACCAAGTCTCCTTAGACAGCACCTTCCAAACACGCGACCTCTACCAACTAGAAAGACGATGGCAGCAGATGCATGGGAACACCACCACCTGTAAGTTCCCCTCCAAGCCACACACCATCCTGACTTGGAACTGTATCGCCATTCCTTCACTGTCGAAGGGTCAAAATCCTGGAACTCCCTTCCTAACAACACTGTGGGTGTACCTACCCCACATGGACTGCAATGGTTCAAGAAGGCAGCTCATCACCACCTTCTCGAGGACAATTTGGGATGTGCAATAAATGCTGGCCTGGCCAGCGATGCCCACATCCCATGAATGAATAAAAAAAATCTTCTACGACCCTTTGTGTGTAGAAGTATTTACCTATCTCACACTGTCAATTGAGCCACTAGTAGCAACCTTGGAGCGCCTCGCCTCCCTGCAGTTATCGTCCAGTGGAGGCACAATCAGTATCATATGCATCTATGTATCAACTATGAACGCCAGCATCTCTGATAAAGAGCATTTCTAAGACTCCCTAGGTGACGCTCTGAGGAATATCCCAAATGGGGAGAGGCTATTCATCCTGAGTAACTTAGAAGACAGTGATTCATGGCCAACGTGCCTCAGTCGTCCTGGAGTGGGGAAGATCAAGAATAATGGACAACGCCTTATTGAGCTTTGTGCCCTGCATGAACTCTGCATCACCAACACCTCCTTCTAGGGCAAATATCGCCAGACGGTATCATGGTCTGGTCATTGGCACCAACTAGACCTTGTCATCACATGATCTGACCAGTGTACTTCATACCCGCACCTACCATAGTGCAGATTGCAACACCACCCACGCTTATCAGCAGCAGAGTGAAGGTGCACCTCCGAAGGTTCCACAGCTCCAAACATGTCAACCCGCCACGCATCAACATCCCTTGCACAAACAATGATGCCAAATACCTGCTCTTGGCACTGTCGCTAGTACACTTGCTACTCACAAAAGCTTTCACAGGAAGTACCGATGCCAGCATAAATGAAGCTTGAAAGTCACTAAACTCAATCATCTCTGAAGCAGCAGAAGAAAATTTGGTAAAGGCAGAACCCACAAGAAGGGCTGGTTTGAGACCTACTTAGAATACTGAGATTCGGACTACGAGGCTAGATGGGATTGAGGTTCACAAGCAGGAGGTGTTAGCAATTTTGGAAAGAGTGAAAATAGATAAGTCCCCTGGGCCAGATGGGATTTATCCTAGGATTCTCTGGGAAGCCAGGGAGGAGATTGCAGAGCCTTTGTCCTTGATCTTTATGCCGTCATTGTCGACAGGAATAGTGCCGGAAGACTGGAGGATAGCAAATGTTGTCCCCTTGTTCAGGAAGGGGAGTAGAGACAGCCTGTGAGCCTTACTTCGGTTGTGGGTAAAATGTTGGAAAGGGATATAAGAGACAGGATTTATAATCATCTTGAAAAGAATAAGTTCATTAGCGATAGTCAGCACGGTTTTGTGAAGGGTAGGTCGTGCCTCACAAACCTTATTGAGTTTTTCGAGGAGGTGACCAAACAGGTGGATGAGGGTAAAGCAGTGGATGTGGTGTATATGGATTTCAGTAAGGCATTTGATAAGGTTCCCCACGGTATGCTATTGCAGAAAATACGGAAGTATGGGGTTGAATGTGATTTAGAGCTTTGGATCAGAAATTGGCTAGCTGAAAGAAGACAGAGGGTGGTGGTTGATGGCAAATGTTCATCCTGGAGTTTAGTTACTAGTGGTGTACCGCAAAGATCTGTTTTGGGGCCACTGCTGTTTGTCATTTTTATAAATGACCTGGAAGAGGGTGTAGAAGGGTGGGTTAGTAAATTTGCGGATGACACTAAGGTCGGTGGAGTTGTGGATAGTGCCGAAGGATGTTGTAGGGTACAGAGGGGCATAGATAGGCTGCAGAGCTGGGCTGAGAGATGGCAAATGGAGTTTAATGCGGAGAAGTGTGAGGTGATTCACTTTGGAAGGAGTAACAGGAATGCAGAGTACTGGGCTAATGGGAAGATTCTTGGTAGTGTAGATGAACAGAGAGATCTTGGTGTCCAGGTGCATAAATCCCTGAAGGTTGTTACCCAGGTTAATAGGGCTGTTAAGGCATATGGTGTGTTAGCTTTTATTAGTAGGGGGATCGAGTTTCGGAGCCACGAGGTCATGCTGCAGCTGTACAAAACTCTGGTGAGACCGCACCTGGAGTATTGCGTGCAGTTCTGGTCACCGCATTATAGGAAGGATGTGGAAGCTTTGGAAAGGGTGCAGAGGAGATTTACTAGGATGTTGCCTGGTATGGAGGAAAGGTCTTACGAGGAAAGGCTGAGGGACTTGAGGTTGTTTTCGTTGGAGAGAAGGAGGAGGAGAGGTGACTTAATAGAGGCATATAAGATAATCAGAGGGTTAGATAGGGTGGATAGTGAGAGTCTTTTTCCTCGGATGGTGATGGCAAACACGAGGGGACATAGCTTTAAGTTGAGGGGTGATAGATATAGGACAGATGTCAGAGGTAGTTTCTTTACTCAGAGTAGTAGGGGCGTGGAACGCCCTGCCTGCAGCAGTAGTAGACTCGCCAACTTTAAGGGCATTTAAGTGGTCATTGGATAGACATATGGATGAAAATGGAAGAGTGTAGGTCAGATGGTTTCACAGGTCGGCGCAACATCGAGGGCCGAAGGGCCTGTACTGCGCTGTAATGTTCTAATTCTAATTCAGCAGAAATGATATGTCATTGATGCAAGAAATAAAGTGTACATGATGCACAACAAACCCAACAGCTAAGACACTGCATGACCTGAAAGTAGCCAAGGGAGCTGTGCAAAAGGCAGGGAGATACTGTGTAAACAAACACTAGATCAGCTTATGTCAAGAAATCCAAACTGCATGTGACAAAGGAAATCTATGAGCAAGGTACGAAGGAATCAAGAGGGCGCTTGGCCATGCCATCACCAAAGTTCCTCCCCTGAAGTTGGCAGATGAAGTACTCTCCAACAGAAATAAACATATGTCCCACTGGGCCGAACACTACTGTGAGCTGTACTCCTGTGAGTCAGACATCTCCCAGTCTGCACTCAACGCTCTCCCACAACTTCCTGTCATGAATGAGTTAGATGAAGAACCCTCATCATTGGAGCTGGAGAAGGCCATAAACTGCATAGCAAACAGAAGGGCACCCGGCAAGGACAGAATCCCAGCCAAACTGCTCAAGCACAGAAAGTCCCATCTATTCCTACACCTTTATGACCTCCTCCTTCTCTGCTGGAAACGAGGCTCTGTTCCACACGAGATGCATGATGCCAAAATCATCCCACTATACAAAAACAAAGGCACCAGAGGAGACTGCAACAACTACAGGGACATCTCACTCCTTAGCATCAAGGAGAAAGCCTTTGGCCAGGGTCATACTTATAAGACTCCATTTACTTGCTGACCGAGTGTACCTGGAAGTGCAATGCGGTTTTCTGTGCCGACAGATCTACTGTGGATATGATCATCTGCATATGCCAGCTACAAGAGAAGTGTCGGGAACAGAGTATACCCCTTTATCTTTCTTTTGTCGATCGCACTAAGGCATTCGACACTGTCAGCAGATCAGGGCTCGACAAGATTTTGGGAAAAATTGGCTATCCACTGAAGTTGCTCAGTCTCCTCTCCCCTCCGTGACGACATGCACTGCACAGTACAGTTCGATGGCTTCACTTACGACAGTTTCAGAGTGAAGAATGGAGTGAAACAGGGTTGTGTCGTAGCCCCCGCTCTGTTTGGCATCTTCTCCATGCTCCTATTCTTCGTCTTCCCTGCAGATATGGAAGGAGTCTACATGCGCACTCGGTCAGACGGCAAGCTCTACAATCTATCAAGGCTGAAAGAAAAGACAAAAACATCATATCCTGATCAGAGAACTCCTTTGTGCTCATGCTGCACTAGTTGCTCACACGAAAACTCGACTACAAAAGTCATCGACTGTCTCTTCCGTGCTTGTAACTTGTTCTCCTTGACTATAAGCGTCAAGGAGACTGTGCTCATGGGACAAGATGTTGCATCTCTACTCCAATCACCCCACTGGAAGTGGTTAGCAAATTCTGCTACCTTGGGTCCACAGTGACAGACAATGTGTCCTTTGATGCAGAGCTCAATACACGAATTTGGAAAGCAGCTACCACCTTTGGCTGATGTGCGAATCGCGCATGGGATAGCACCAAGTTGACCCTTGGGACCAAGCTGATGGTTTATAAGGCCTGTATTCTCTGCACCTTGCTGTATGGCTGTGAAAATGGTGACTTACAGCTACCAGGAAAAGAAGCTCAATAATTTCCATTTTCTCTGTTTGTGATGCATTGAGTATATCCTGGCAAGGCAAGATCACAAATGTAGCAGTCATCTCAAAGGCAGTGCTCCCAAGTATGTTGGCTAATAATCACAGAGGCAGCTTTGGTGGATAGGACATGTTTGCATGATGGAAGATGGTCGCATGCCCCAGGATCTTCTGTATAGTGAGGTAGCCGGGGACAGACAATCAGTGGGGCGCCCAAAGTTCCTCTTTAAGGATGCTTGCAAGCGTGACATGAAGGTCCTAAATGTCTGGTCTCACACTTGGGAGTCACTAGCTGGCGGAAGAGGGACATGACAGCTCATCTTGTAGACTGGTGTGCACTACCATGATGACTGTTATTACAGCAGCTTGGCAAAAGGCGCCAATGTCAAAAACAACTCCTCACAGCGTCACTTGTAAAACCGGTGGCAGAACCTGTGTCTCAAGGATTGGCCTTCACAGCCATCAACAAAGGTGCACCAAGGGAAGACTGCCATAAATCGATTGTTTGCTGCGTTGCCATCATCTTTCTTAGATGGAAGGATGCCAATCCAACCCAATCCTGAAAGGCCTAGCTCTAATTTTTTGGCTATGTCCCCGAGACCAAGACTCCCCGACCACCGAAAATAGTTTCTGTCCATCTACCTAATCTAACATAGTTAGATCAGTTCCCCTTCTTATCTTGAAAACCTAGTGCCCTTATGGTTGCCTTAGCCATCATACGAAAACTCAGCTAGAGTGGGGGTTGAACCTGGCATCTTCCAGGTCTCCAAGCTGAGAGTCGCACCAGATGGCATCTTTATCTCAGCAGCCATTATTGAGCTCGATACTTTTATTCAAAAATAAAAATGGAGTTAATGGATGATCACAATATGTGAAAGATTTTACCGCTTAGATAGATAAAAGTAAAACTCTGTGCCCCTCTTAGGATATTTTGACAGATGAATATGCACAGCTGAAACTATGCGCTGGCAAGTATTCATTGAGTATGTCAATGCGTTGATGAATTGCTCACGCTTGCCTGAGAATGATTATACATTGATCTTTCTTCACACTCTAATGTACACTCAGCAGAAGTAGCATCTGTATGTGTGTATGACTGTTGTCAATGAAATCTAGTTTTACCATAAATACAGATGTATTCTTCCCCCCCCACACTCTCTGGAATATTGTCTACAAAAAACATTGCAAATTGAGAGTGCAAGTGTCACCAAGCCCTATCCATTTCCACTGTCAAAAACATCTTTGGAGCATGGAAGTTGCTTTACTTTTTAAACAAAAAGTTTGTACACAGAATTCTATCACACCTCTTTCATACTCGAACGTTCCCATCTTAGCATCCAACTGCATTTTAAATACATTAAATGTTTTTATCTCTCTCTCTGCCTGGCAGGTAATTCCCAATATTAATCACTGCATGAAATTCTTTCTACTGTTGGTTTGTTTTTAAAATTTATTTCTCACTAATTTAAATTTTTATCTTCTGTTTTCCTGACTGACCTTGAAGTAATACTCTAGGTAATCTCTTTCATTTACTGTTTAACGTACCGCAGTGCCACCCCACACACCGTTTTTCTGATATGTACATTTGAGCTCCTGTAATCTATCTTCATAGCTCACCCCCTTTATAGTTCATCAAGATCATTCTTCATCTCTGTGCTGTGAAACAGTGGAGCAAGCGAAAGGGGTGCAGTGCAGTGACTGGTGACTCACGCGACCTCAAACGAAACAAGTGTGTCAAATGTGTGCAAGAACTTGTTGGACTTTAGGAATAACACCTATTCCTGTACCCAGGTTTTCCAGATCATATGGGGGGGGGGGAAAGGGGTTAAAAAATATAGTTGAAAGTCAGTAATGTATTGCCTTGAGGCAAGGTGCAGCTGTGAAACCATTTCGCACCACATACATAACTCAATGTGGAGATTTCAATTCTTGCACTTTTTGTGTATCAGTGGAGTATAAGTTATTTTCTGGCCTGGAAGGGAAACTGATAACTAATTAGAGCAAATCCAGATGTAGTGACATTTCAGTTCAACCTGTTTAGTCTATAATTTAATTATTGTCCCATAACGGAATGAAATGGTCATCTTTTAAGTGGTTCTAAAGTATTTGAATATTGATTTCATCTTGATGTTAGTTATGAAAATTAATGCTTTATTTTTGTTTAGCACTGAGACTTTGCTGTATTAATTGCTGGAGGAGTTGGAGGGAGTGAAGTCTTGTGAAAGATCTTTGTTCGTATTTTATAGATTACAATTAATCTGAGTTTGTGGCATCGCATTGTCTCTGCCCTATCACACAGAATTTATCATGAAAAAACAGGTCATTTGACGGAACTGGTTTGTGATGGTGTTTGAGTTCCACATGAGCCTCTTCCCACCCCTCTTCATTTACCAGTTTAACCTCCCAGTCCTTTCTTCCCCATGTGTTTATCCAGCTCCCCTTTAAATATATCTATGCTATTCGCTTCAGCTACTCGTTGCAGTGGAGTTCCACATTCTTGCCACTCTAAATAAAGAACTTTGATCACAGAGTTGAAAGATGAATTATAAGAAGTTGGTCCTTTTAAGTAGTGTAATTTCATGTTGACCTCTCTCTGCTTCAGCTTTGACCTGTTTAGAAACATTTCTTCCAAGTAATTGGTCATTCCTGTCTGTCCTAGAATCGTAGGATGTTATCCATTTTCATAGGTCCTGGTTTCAGGCTGCAAAGGACCACCTGAGAATTTTTTAAACTTGGATTCACAGTGGACTGCATTTTCATTGCATTTAGTCCAATACTGCTTGGGCTTTGAACTGTCTCCTGGAGTTGATCCTCAACTCCTTGGCTTCCAAACAGTTGAGAACCAGATCACCTTCCAAATCGAAATGTTGCAGCACCACTTTGCTGGCTGTATGCATACCTGAAACTGCTTCACGGTGCTACCCCAAAGTCTAGCACCACCCCTACGGACACAACACTCACTGCTTTCTTCAAGATCTGTTGGTGTTTCTTGCTATTTACTATTGGGAATATCTTGATAAAGAATAGATTATTGTTTTCACTATAATGAGTATTCCAAATACTCCCACAATGTGTCTGAATCTAGCATTGAATTAGTGGTGGTCCCACAACAAACTTCGCTCCTCTCTTCTTCACCATACCCCAAAACACACACTACCCACAAAACTAATGAGACTTGATAGATTCATATCGAACTGGAGACTGGATTGGTGACAGGTGTGGAATGCCATCTTGCTTTTTCTCTATCCTTTTCCATATGTTTGTAGATCAATGAATGAAATACGCTGTGAAGTGCAGTGCATGTCCCTTCCCCTCTGGCCAAGTAAAACATTCAACCATAGATCAAACATTAATTCCATTTTACAACACTGTCATGATACTCATCTAAATAACTGCAGACAGCTCTGAAGAGAAACTTTTATATTTATCCAGCATTTTCTCAGTTTCATTTTAATTTTTAATAGAGGGAACAACCTCTTAATTTTGGCTATGTGCATTCTTCAGTGACTAGTTTGCTCAAGAAATTAAAATTGCAAATGTTGATAACCTCTAAGCACCCAGTACATTTTTGAAAGGTATTTGTTCACGTGCCGACATTTATTATTGCTTTTTTTAACTAAGGTTATACTTCACAATGTTTTTATGGTTGAAAGCACCCACCTGTATGTTGCATTTAATATGGTGATATTTATCTATACATGTTAAATTTGGTTTTAATTTCCCAAATGGCACCCACCGTCTAGACCTGATAAAAGGGTGCTATTAATTTCATTGTCGGTCTGTCTGCCATTATTTATCTTGGTTTTCTTTAAACGTCACAGAACCAAAAAATGAATGACTTTCAATTACTGGAAATTATTTACACAGTTCATTCTTTGTTTTAATCCTCTCCAGTTTACATTAAAACAAAATGAAGAGCTGTTGCATTGCAAATTATAATTAAACATCAAAAATGTTCAATAAATGGGATGCTTATCTTTTTAATCCATGGAAGCACCTTTCAAATACCTTACCATTTACACACAAATTCCTTTGAAACTCCTGCAATTTTTAGTGTAGCAAACTTTGAGATTGCTTCTGTCTAATCTCAGAAAGGAAAAAAAGACTTGCATTTCTGTAGTACCTTTCACGATCTCGGGCCGTCCCAAAGTGCTTTTACAGCCAATGAAATGTAGCCACTGTTGTAGTGGAAACCCAGCAGCTAATTTGCGCGCTGCAAACTCCCACAAACGTTTATTTAATTTCTTTGCTCTTTATGGTGCCCTCCACTGTGGTCCTTTGTCCTTCACTAAAATGAAATAGTACCCTTTGGTTGGTCTGATCTTATCTGGTGCTCATCTTGTTTTTTTTAATACTTTAGTGGGATATGGGTGTCACCGGCTAGGCCAGCATTTATTGCCCATCCCTAATTGCCCTTGAAAAGGTGGAGGTAAGATTCCACCTTGAACCACTGCAGTCCTTGGAGTGTAGGTACACCAACAGTGCTATTAGGGAGGGAGATCCAGGATTTTGACCCAGCAACAGTTACGAAACTATCTAAGAGGGGGCATGCCTCAAGATCTTGTCTTTAGTTGTCATGAGTCATGGTGTTTTCTAGTTTATATGAAACATCTCTCAATAATGAAATTTTTTTTGGATTCAGGCAAGTGGGATCTGTCCCTATGACAGGTGCTATATAAATGCACATTATTTTTACAGGGTGCGAATCCATTCCATATTCGGCAAGCAGAAATTCTGTGGGTGTATTTTGGTTATATGGCTTGTGTTGGACACCTAACTGAGCTGTCAAAAAAACATTTTTGTTCTACCATACTATGTATGAAAAAGCATCCCCTTCTCCTGTGCACCTTTGTCACTCAGTTCCAGCACCAAGCACTCCTGGGGCTAACTATATGACATAATTAGATATAGAATAAAGCTTTCTCCATTTTTCCCCAATACATACAGCCATTGTACCACAGCTTTTTCACTTAACAACAATCATGTTGGTTGCTGGTAAGGTAATCAAGATGTCTTCTTTGCTTCCATGGGTACCAAGATTCACCAATAGATCTGAGTTTTACCAAAGTTACCACAACCCAAGGTAGCAAGATTAACAGTGCAACCAGAGCATAACTCATTGTTGCATTAATTAAGGTTTTGGGTTAATTTAATCCACTGCAAAGAAAATCTCCAGAATTGAAAAAGAAAGCTGACATTTATACAGCACCTTTCACAGCCTGAGGATGTCCCAAAGTGCTACAAGGTCCCACAATATGGGACAGCAAGATGATAATGACTATATAAACTGTTTTAATAATGTCTGATGAGGACACTAGTTTTGGCCAAGCCACTAAGGAAATCTCCCTTGCTGTTTTTTGAAATAGAATCTTGTGATTTTGTTTTTGCTCGCTAGAGAGGGCAGGCAAAGCGTCCGTTTAACAACTCATCCTAAAGATGGCACTTGCAACAGTGTAGTGATTCCTAAGCACTACGCTGGAGTGTCAGCCTACATTTTTGTGCTGAAGTCTCTGGAGTGGGATTTCCACTGAGCCACGGCTGACACGTACAATGTATTTTTTGAAATTTTGAATTTATAGGCTGAATTCTTTCAGAGGCAAGACCTGGTATTTCGATCAGTGCATATCTAGATTTATTGTCAGCATTTCCTTCTAAATCTGAATGTGTTTACATCCATTAATGTCCTGGGAATGGAAGACAGCTGCTAAGCTGCCTATGTCTTTAAGAAGCTTGTCTTGATGCAAACACTGATTAGAGCATTCCTGCAGAAATTAGTCTTGCATACTTTAATTGGTAGCAACATCTTGACAATTTAAGGGCTTTTACTGTTCAGAACAGTTCATTTCAGTGTACTTTCAGTTTAAAAATGCCCCTATCCATTCTACTAACCGTACCCTCCCCCAGCAATCAGTGGATGTCTGATCAGCTGCTTAGGCCTCACTTTCTGGAATTTCCTCATTTCCCCCTTTCCTCCTTTAAGACCCTTCTTGCAGCTCCTCCCTCTTTGGCAAAGCTTTTGTTCACCTCTCAATTTTTCCTCCTCTGGCTTTTTTGAGTTTTCCATGCGTGGAGCCATTTCTTTGTTGATAGGCATTATATGAATGTAAGTTGCTGTTGTCGTCATCCTACTGGAGTCACCACTGTCATAAGTGGTGTTGGTGTCTGATGTCCCTTTTGAAGTGTTGAGTCTACATTCAGGAATTTTGAGCCCAAGGTGCGTCCAGCTGTCGTGTAAGCAAGCTCAGTTTTGAGCAGCAAGGTTAGCCTAAACTTGGTTTTAAGCTGTGATGTAGAACCAAATAGTGTGCCTTTGGAGAAGCTGTTCTTTGATATCAGCAACCAGATAGTTATCTCATTTCCTTATTACTGCACCCTTCCAAAGCTGAGCACTCGTACTGTCTAGATGTCTATCTACCCTTTGCCCTCTGTGTGTTAATTCCTTACATGAGTCCTGCCAACTGTTTGTCTGAGTGCCATCAGCCACAATGCAAAAAGCCATCTCAAAGAAGAGAAGCAAGGTAAGTGTTCATTTTTGCCAACTGGCTTTAGCTCCATTATTGTTCTACGCAGTATATTCCTAAACTGATCTTTGTACAGAGCATTTAATGTAGCTACATTAAGTAACTGTGCCAGGCGGACACTTCAGTGCGATCCTCAGAGTGTTGCACTGTTGAAGATACCATCTTTTGATGATATTAAACAGAAGACTGTATTTGCTTGTTCAGGTGGACATAGAAATTCAGATGATGCTGTTTGTAAGAGGTGCTGGAAGTTCTCTTGGTATCTATGCCAACATTCCTCCCTCAACAGCCCACAGAAAAAGATTAATTGCTCTTCACCTCCTGTACCATTTGAGGAACTTACAATGCATACGAGTTGCTGTGTTAGCCTGCCTAACAGTGGTAACTACTTATTAGATGTAATTCATGAAAAACTTTGGGACATCTCAGACATGTAAAGCCTTATATAAATGCAAGTTCTCTATTTTGCACCCTTACAAATTGCCATTGTTTAGATTTTACTGCTAAGGGTGCTTCAAACTCAGCAAGCCTAGTGTTGTCTGGTGTGTCCTTCAAACCAAAAGCATCCCTCCCTCTGTTGGTTCTCTAGAGGATTCCGAGCCTTTGCTGGTAGAGTCATCCTAGCCACAAAGAAATGTTGTCATTTCCACAGGAACTCACCATTATTGTCTTCCCCCTGTATTTTTCCCTCTGGATCAAAGATGACTTGATGATCTTAAAGAACGTACTGTTATCAGACAGGAAGGGTCATGGAACAGGGTTACTAGCAATGTTATTCTAAAAACACAGCAGCTCCTGTAGTTTGTCTCTACCCCACATCCAACCTGGAATGTACTTTAGTGTTGGTTTCTAAGAGTGAAGTTACAAATATGTGGATAATCTTTTGTCAACGCTTGAATGGAAAGAAGCTGGCATCGCAATTATAGTAAATGCAACTGTTTCTTACTGTTGACTTCAACTGCTAGCTGTAAATGTAGCTGGTATGTAGGACAGTTTCTAATTTTTTATATTGTAGAGGATGATTGTAATGGTTTACCTTTTGATTTTTTTTAAAGCACATTTCCATGAGATGCTTCTTCCGCAGTATTTAAAACTGATCCCAGACAGCTGGCTGGAGGCCAGTAACAGCATGTTCTCTTTGAAGCACTATCCAACTGAAGATGAATTTTTATTTATAACTTGTGCTTGAGGTAACTTGACACAGCAGAGCTGAAAGTTGTAGCAGGTGCTATCACTGTGCTGAGATTCCCGTTTCATGCATTGGCTGAACTGCAAAAGAGTAATCTATGCAGTCTGCTTCACTTCATGCACCAAGCAGTTCATTTGTAAATCTCCTTTCATTGAGGTTGCACGTCAGAGGACCTGTTCTTCCCCCAGGGTGGGGGAGAAAGTGTTTACGGCACTTAATAGCTTAATGTGCAGTGTTCAGTTGTCTGAACATGTGCCGGTGCCCCCCCCCCCCCCACCCCTCACCCCTACTGTTGTAATGTACAATGAGCTTTGCTGTTCACTCAAGTTTCTCAATTGGCTTTAGCACTCCTACTTGAAGAAGGTGCGGTAATCGGGCTGATTACTATTTCAGTGGTCCACACTGGAAAGTGCATGTGGATGTCAGGAGGAGGGCCAGATTGGATTTAGCTGAGATGTTCTGAACAAACCCAATCTTGTTTATATCCAACAACTGTACATATGTCCTTAGAGCAGAGGTCACTGGGCAAGAATTAGAAAGGGGAACTCTTGGTTTATTTCTTTTGCTTTTGCCAAACCCAAAGGTGCCGAGACAGATTGTAATCCTCTAATCCCAGCCCTAGCTCGGAGATAACGCGGCACAAAATGAGGATGGAACTTGAAAGCTTGCTATTCTGTACAGTTCGATCTACTTGCTGTCCTCATTGTTCAGCTATCGGAGGAGCCAAAATAAGTGATTTCTAGCATAAATGTCAGACAGGAAATAATTCAACTCCATGGAGTCCCAAATCCACCAAAAACTGCAATTGTCCTCCAGTCAGCTCTTTCATCCTTGGGTTTGTCTGATGGGCAGTTGCTGATTTTCCCCTCACCTTTATCACAGACGTTTCTTGACTGATTAATACTGCTTTGATGATTACATCTTTGAACTCTGTTATTTTCCTAAGCTCCAATCAAGTGATGTTCCTCCTCTTTGCGACCTAATTGCACCATCTTCTCATAGAGTCGTAGAGTTATACAGCACAGAAACAGGCCCTTTGGCCCATCGTGTTCATGCCAGCCACCAAGCACCTGTCGATTCTAATCCCATTTTCCAACACTTGACCTGTAGCCTTGTATGCTATGGCGTTTCAACTGCTCATCTAAATACTTTTTAAATGTTGAGGGTTCCTGCCTCTGCCACCACTTAAGGTAGTGTGTTCCAGATTCCAACCCCCTCTGGGTGAAAAAAACTTTCCTCAAATCCCCTCTAAACCTCCTGCCCCCTGATTATTGACACCTCCGCTAAGGGAAAACATTTCTTCCTATCTACCCTATCTATGCCCCTTATAATTTTGTATACCTCAATCAGGTCCCCCCTCAGCCTTCTCTGCTCGAAGGTAAACAACCCTTGCCTATCCAGTCTGTCTTCATAGCTGAAATGCTCCAGCCCAGGCAACATCCTGGTGAACCTCCTCTGCACCCTCTCCAGTGCAATCACATCCTTCCTATAGTGCGGCAACCAGAACTGTATACAGCACTCCAGCTGTGGCTTAACTGGCGTTTTATACAGCTCCATCATAACCTCCCTGCTCTTATTTTCTATGCCTCGGCTAATAAAGGCAAGTATCCTATATGCCTTCCCAACCACCTTATCTACCTGTGCTGCTGCCTTCAGTGACCTATGGACAAGTACACCAAGGTCCCTCTGTATTTCCTAAGGTCCTACCATCCATTGTATATTCCCTTGCCTTGTTAGATCTCCCAAAATGCATCACCTCACACCTCTCAGGATGAAATTCCATTTGCCACAGCTCCACCCATCTTACCTGCCCATCTACATCGTCCTGTAATCTAAGGCTTTCCTCCTCACTATTTACGACACCACAAGTTTTCGTGTCATCTGCGAACATACTGATACCTCCTATATTCACATCTAAATCATTAATGTACACTGCAAACAGCAAGGTCCCAGCACCGACCCCTGGGGTACACCACTGGTCACAGGCTTCCAATCGCAAGAACAACCCTCGACCATCACCCTCTGCCTCCTGCCACTAAGTTAGTTTTGGATCCAATGTGCCAAATTGCCTGGATCCCATGGGCTCTTACCTTCTTAACCACTTTCCCATGCTGGACCTTATCAAAAGCATTACTGAAGTCCATGTAAACTACCCTCATCTACACATCTAGTCACCTCCTCGAAAATTCAATCAAGTTTGTTAGACACGATCTCTCCCTGACAAAGTCATGCTGACTATCCCTGATTAATCCCTGCCTCTCCAAGTGGAGATTAATCCTATCCTTCAGAATTTTTTTCATTAGTTTCCCTACCACTAATAGACTCACTGGCCTGTAATTAACTGGTTTATCCCTACTACCCTTCTTGAATAATGGTACCACATTTGCTGCCCTCCAGTCCTCTGGCATCTCTCCTGTGGCCAGAGAGGATTTGAAAATTTGTGTCCGAGCCCCTGCAATCTCCTCCCTTGCCTCACATAGCAGCCTGGGATACATCTCATCTGGGCCTGGGGATTTATCTCCTTTTAAACCTGCTGAAACTGCTAATACTTCCTCCCTTTCAATGCTAATTTGTTCGAGTATATCACAGTCTCCCTCCCTGATCACTATACCTACATCGTCCTTCTCCATAATGAACACAGATGAAAAGTAATCGTTTAAAAGCTCACCTACGTCCTCAGGCGCCTCACACAGATTGCCACTTTGGTCCCTAATGGGCCCTCCTCTTTCCCTGGTTATCCTCTTACCCTTAATATACTTATAAAACGCCTTGGGATTTTCCTTTATCTTGCCTGCCAGTGTTTTTTCATGCCCCCCTCTTCGCTCTCCTAATTACTTTGAAATAACCTCTTCCCCCCCCCCCCCCCCCCTCACACTTTCTATACTCAGCTGGGGCCTATTCTAATAAATTGTTTGCCGTGACCCCAAAACTGTGGAGCTCTGTTCAACTCCCTCAGCTTATTCTTCTCCCTACAATCTTTTTATGTTAGGCTGGCTTTACTAGCATCTGTGCAAAGAATGAGACTGGAGCTGAACTTGCAGTGCAAATCCAGACTATCTCTAGATTTGGAGAAATGGAATGAGACTCCCTCCATCCAATCCATGATCTGGTTCCCAATTTGCATTAGCACTTCAGTGACTATCTGACATGAAGCCACCTAATGCTGACACTATACTTGTCGTGTAAATGAAACCTAAACTTCAAGTTTAGTGTCACCTACTATCTTTGAATTTTTTTATCTCCTACTCTTCAACTTTGTTCCGCACTGTGGTCCTTGCATTCACATAAGTTTCTTAACTTAAAAAAATACACCACTGTGGTATACAGGAGAAAAAGTTTTTAAGTTCTGGTTAATTATGCTCATAGGGTGAATGATGTGATTGATTGCTTCTCGAACACATCCATTATCAGTGCCCATAGTTAACACTGATGGCACTCAGGTCTACTGGCTTGGCCAGGTACAAGATTCTCAGCCCTGTGCTGTGTTCACTCAGTCTGCCGAACCTCAGAAGATCACGGTACCCAGCTGGTTGAAAACTTTAACTAGAGAGTTGTTGTAGCAATGAATGTATTGCTAGAGTGAGTAGTTGAAGAACAGACCTTTGCACTCATTAAGGGAAGAGTGGATTAGTTTTGGATTCTGTTGCAACAAACTACCCGAGACAATAGGGGCCAAATGACTGACTAATGGTACACTCCCTCTCCTTGTCCTCCTTGACTTCTCTGCAGCATTTGACATGGTCAGCCACATCATCCTCTTCCAAAGTGTCTCTGTTGTCCAGCTCAGTGAAACTACCTTTACTGGGTTCCACTCTTAACCTATCCGATTGTAGCTTCTGTACTGTGATCTCTGGAGTACCCCACAGATCTGTCCTTTGCCCCTTGCACTTCCTCATGTACATGCTGCTCCTTGGCAGCATTATCCGAAGACTTGCTGTCAGGTTTCACATATATGCTGACTACACCAACTCTACCTCTCCACCATCTCTTTGAACCCCTCATTGCTTCTGTGTTGTCAGACTGCTTGTTGTCTTCCAATGTTGAATGCGACTCAAAACTGAAGCTATCGTTTTTTTGGACTCCTGTTGCAAAACTTCATTCCCTCGTCCTCGATTGTCATCGATTTGCATCCACTTCCCCAGCTGTTATCTCATGTTAAACCAGACTGTAAATGATGTTACTGTCCTATGTGACCTTGAATTGAGCTTCCAATCCTACATTATCATGTTTAAATGTTTTCATGGCCTTGCCACTCACTATATCTGTAACCTTCTTCGGCAGTAGAACTCGGAGAACTCTCGTCCTGTGGCCTCATCTGCATGCCTAACTTTTTTGCCCTACCATTGGCAGCTGTGCCTTCAGCTTGGCAGAGCCCAAACTTGGAAATTTCCCCCATAAGTTTCTACCCCTCTCTACCTCTCCATCCTTCTGAAAGACTTTACTTAAAACCTACCTCTGACCAAGCTTTTAGTCTAATGCAACTAATCTCCCCCCGTTTGGTTTCTGTCTATTACAATTTGGCATCAGTGAAGCACCTTGGGGGTATTTTTAACGTTAAAGGCACTGCATAAATGCAAGTTGTTCTTGCAAACTTCTGTAGTAATAGCTTACCTAGACGTATGCTGGACACAAAATAGGTTGTTAATATTTAAATATTCTGTAGCTTTCACTTATTAATCTAAATCTATGAAGGAGCAGTCCATGTATAGGCAAGCAAGTGTTTATCCCTAACCCAGCAGCAGCTGACTTTTTGTAGTTGGTGTCAGTCCAGATTACAGTGGAGAGAGGACTGGCGTGGGGTAATGGGATTCTTCCATGGCATCCAGTGAAGAATATTGATCTCCATAGTGGCTGTTTTTAATCATCACTAAAGCATTAAAGTGTAATGGCAGAAGTTGTGTACCAATGAAGGAACATTATCAACCAGTGTGGTAATGGCTGTAAAATCCAGATTAAAGTCCAGCGTTAACAAAAATTTACAATTTTCCAACAATTGCTCCCTTAAACCGACTGAACTCAAATAGTTGTGAAAGTGTAAATTATGCACAAAGTTTTGCCTTTTGAGGGAGAAATGACTTCTAAGCTCTTCAAGTTGAAGGGGGTCAATCATGTCTCACTTTTTACACTGGTGGTATCAGGGACTCCCGCTTGCATAGGAATGCTAACAGTGATAAAGTATAAAGTTTCCTTTATTGGAGAGAGGAACTGTAAAGATTTTGAAAAAGAATCATTAGTAGAGTTTAGTGACCCACAACTGTTCCCTGGAATTTCCTTGAGAAATTTAATTTGCGATTAAAGCTGTATATGTCCGCCTGCAAGCCATCATCACTTTTTAGGAACATTCCTTTATATAACCACCTGTCACTTTATGTAACATTTCTTGTCACATCGTACAGTTTCTGTCCTTTTGGGTTGTGAGCCTGGGGTCTGCACATTCTCTGTGAGATGTCAAATAAATTCAAGCCAAAAGGAACGGCAACACGAAAGACTGCGTGAGATATTCTGCTGTGTATATTATCCTGCTTTGGGCTCCAACACGAAGGATGAAATTGGTGGGTAACACAAAGGATGTGTGGCTGAGAGCATTATAGTATGAAATGATTCCCAGCCGTCTAGGTGCTGCCAACCTATGAATAATAGTAGCAATAACCTGTTTGTGGTTTAAAGGAGGAAGGAATATTTCAACCGAAAGCATTCCTTCCTTTCACTCCTCCCCTCCAACAAAAGTAGTCATAAATTTTTAAATCTCCTACCTCTAAAGGTATCTGTCAGAGCCTTGCCGACACACCATTTCACATATGTTCCCTCTCATCACAAGGCCGCTGCACTAACGTTAGATGCAGGAGAACCAGCAAGTAGATCCGCAGTGAATCCTACAGCCCATTTGACGGGGGCAGAGGGTGCAAGCGGGCGGACATTGCAACTAAAATCAATCCTGTGCTCAACTGACACATGATTACGTTACGGAAGGAATCACTGGATAGTAGACTAGAACAGGACTCCTGGCTTCTCATAGTCCAGAGGCGCTGAAGTCAACTGTAGTCTCCCAAATGTGTCTGGCTGATCAGTCTTGATGTGCTAGGAAAGACTGTTGGAGTAGAAACTGATTTGATTACTCCTGATTTCAACACAGTGATTACAGGAGAAAGCAAGAACTTGCACCTATATAAATAAAAACGAAAAGTGCTGGAAGTACTCAGCAGGTCTGGCAGCATTTGTGGAGAGAGAAACAGTTAACGTTTCAGGTCTGTCACCTTTCATCTGAAAACTTATTTTTATTTCACATTTCCAGCATCTGCAGTATTTTGCTTTTAACTTGCATTTACATAGTGCCTTTACAGCAACCTCAGGACATCCCAACTGCTTTACAGACAAGAAGCGTAATCACTGAGAAAATCAGAAGCCAGTTTGCGCATAGCAAGCTCTCAAACAGCAACTTGATAATAACCAGATAAAATGGTGGTAGTTGAGTGATAAATATTGGCCAGGACACCATCGTAAAACTCCTCTGCTCGAATTGAAATAATGGCATGGAGAGGACAGACAGGATCTCACTTTAATGTCTCATTCAAAAGACAGCATCTGCTGCAGTGCAACATTCCTTCAGGACTGCAGTGGGAAGTGTCAGCCTCGATTTTGTGCTCAAATCTCAAACTTCTGAGGATAAGAGGAAGATGTGAAGGCTGCAGTTTTTGGAACTTGAGGGTGTGATGAGAAGAACTGATGCCACAAAATAGTTTGCTACAAATACACATCCAGCCAAAACTTTTCAAGCTTGGCCAAATGCTCACCTGTGCTGCTGAATTAAGCAACTATTCCACTGGTTCTGGTCCAGCTTAAGTGCAGCGGTGAGATCAAAACAGCTATCTGAACGAAAGCCCAGTTTATTGATCTTTACAAATCCTGCATTTAAAAGTAAGAATGTAACTGATGGCACAACTGACATAGACTCTGAATTGTGTTGGGCTGGGCAACTTTTTCCACAGTCAACCAATGGAGAATGGTGTTTTATTTTAAATCAATCTTCACTTAAATGATTTCAACTACAGAAACTTGGATTAGAATAAGTGTGGTGTTCCTTATGCCTTTATTCCCAGCTGAGGCTGGGAAGAGAAAATGCTGTGAACACCAGTAATCTGCTGCGTAATCCTTAACTGCATTAATCAATTAAATCTGTTCAGTCGCCTTTCTAGGCAGCAAGAGAAAGCTGAAACCAGATTCTAAATAAAATTATTTCTTTTAGACTTTTTGCGAGAAACTTTAAGGCAAATTGTCAGTTTGAGTCTTGGCAAGTGTAAATTCTTGATGTAATTTTAAGTGTGTGTTATTAATGTAATGCAACCTTTCTGTGAAGGAAATGGGTTTATAAACCAGCCTGTTACAAAAGCCTGCAATCGTACAGGACCTCTTTGTAGCACCTGCCAGCTGGTGTTTGCCATTTAGATAAGCTCTGTCATTATAATCAAGCTTAAAATCCTGCTGCTCTTTTATCGTCAACCAAATAGTCATTCACTCAACTGTAAAGGGTCTCTGCTGTTGCATTTACAGTGAATTGTGCTTTTGGGAGATGTAAGATGAGCTCCATTTCATTCCAAGTTCGAAAGAGCCTTGTGCATATTTGCTGAAGTGAGCTGCATCTAACATTACATGGAATAATGAGCACAGAAACAAGCCATTCAGCCCACCTTGTCCATGCTTGTGTTTATGCTCCATATGAGCCTCCTACCCTTCTTCATCTAACCCTATCAAAATATCCTTCTATTCCTTTTTTTCCTCATGTGTTTATCCAGCTTCCTCTTAAATGCCTGTATAGGATTCGCCTCAATTACTACTTGCGGTAGCTAGTTCCACATTCTTGCCACTCTCTGAATAAAGAAGTTTCTCCTGAGTCCATTATTGGATTTGTCTTATATTTATGGTCCCTTGTGCACACAGCAAGATGATGGTGGCTATGTGGTTATTTCTAGGACTTGAATGCTATTTGATAGAGATGCAACAGGGTTCTTAGTTTTTACGCAAGCAACAAATCCTTTTATGACCCATACCTATGTTTTCTAAACTGACTCTTCAGACCAAGGTCTTGTCACCCTGCTCTGGTTGGACATCAAAATTCCTATGACCTTATTTAAAGAAGTGCACAGAGTTGTACTGATATCTGGCTAGCATTCCTCACTCATTCCTCATTGCTGACGCCCAAGGCAGATCAACTGATCATTCATCTCATTGATAGTTGTGGAATATTGCTGTGCACAAAATATTTGTTCCATACACCTACCAGGCCGATATAGCAGTTCAGCATTGTTCATTGTATGTGAAGACTATGGGACATTTCTAAGTGATGCGGTCAGTTCCTACATAAATACATTCTTTAAACAAAAGTATCAAATTTCAGAACAACGTGGATAGTATAGCAGCTTAGGAACATAGCAGCACGAGTAGGCCATTCAGCCCATCAAGCCTGCACCGTCATTCAATACGATCATGGCTGATCATCCATTTCAATGCCTTTATCCCACACACTCTCTCTATCCCTTTGTGTCATTGGCATTTAGAAATCTGTCAATCTCTGCTTTAAACATACTCAATGACTGATCGAGCGTCCACAGCCTTCTAGGGTAGAGAATTCCAAAACTTCACAACCTTCTGAGTAGAGAGATTTCTCCTCATCTCGGTCCTAAGTGGCTTCCCCCTTATTTTGAAATTGCGTACCCAGGTTCTAGACTCTGCAACCAGGGGAAACATCTTACCTGCATCTACCCTGTCTATCCCTTCAAGTATTTTGTCGGTTTCAATGAGATCACCTCTCATTCTTTGAAACTCTAGAGAATACAGACCAGTTTCCCCAGTCTCCCTTCATAGGACAGTCCTGCCATCCTGGGAACAAGTGTGGTGAACCTTCGTTGTACTTCCTCTATGGCAATAATATCCTTCCTAAGGTAAGGGGACCAAAACTGCATACAGTACTCCATGTGCAGTCTAACCAAGGTTCTATACAATTGAAGCAAGACTTGCCTACTCTTGTACTCAAATCCTCTTGCAATAAAGGCTAACATACCATTAGCTTTCCTAATTGCTTGCTGCACCTGCATGTTGGCTTTCAGTGACTTATTGACTAGGATACCAAGGTCCATTTGTACATCTACACTTTCTGATCTCTTACCATTTAAGAAATAGTCTGCACATCTGTTGCTCCTACCAAAGTGGATAACCTCACATTTTTCCACATTATATTCCATCTGCCATGTTTTTGTCCATTCACTTAGCCTGTTCAAATCCCCTTGAAGCTGCTTTGCATCTCCTTCACACCATACATTCCCACCTAGTTTCGTGTCATCGGTGAACTTGAAAATACTACATTTGGTCCCCACATCCAAATCATTTGATATATACTGTGAACAGCTGGGGCCCCAAGTACTGATCCTTGCGGTACCCCATAAGTCACAGCCTGCCAGCGTGAGAATGACCCGTTTATTCCTACTCCTTATTTTCTGCCTAATAACCAATCCTTAATCCTTATCTCCTATCCCATGTGCTTCAATTTTGTGAACCAACCTCCTGTGGGGGACTTTATCAAAAGCCTTCTGAAAATCCTAGTATGTTGCGTCCACCGACTCCCCTTTATCAATTTTGTTAGTAACATCCTCAAAAACCTCCCAACAGGTTTGTCAATCAGATAATTATTATCCACGTGTCCGTTTGTCACATACTTTAGAATAGATTCTAGCATTTTCCCGACTGATGTAAGGCTAGCAGTTGAGTTCTGAGTGAGGTGCACAGAGAAAGAATGCATCAGAACTCTGAACTGACAATGTCTTAATGTACCCTTGAACAAACATATGAATACAAAGTGATTTAAAAATCATTGAATTACAAAATTGCAAGAGTGTGGAAGATTACACTTTACACAGAGTTCTGATGCATTCTTTCTCTGTGCACCTCACTCAGAACTCAACTGCTAGCCTTACATCAGTCGGGAAAATGCTAGAATCTATTCTAAAGTATGTCCAAGTTAAATGAAGGTTAAATATCCTTAACTTAGTCACGTGATGGCGGTTCTGTAAAAGTTAAACCTGCCTATTGTATTGGTCCTTAGGGACTTTCTTTATAATCGTCAAACAAACTTTTGAAGAAACTTCAAAGCATTTGTGAAGGCTGCCCTGTTCTCTACAGAGACTCTGCTTCCCACGTTCATCCTATAATCCTGTTTCTTGAAGAGCTGGTCAAGTTAACTTTTTTAATTGTTTCGGATTCTACTAAGAGATATTTGACATCCTAACTCTATTTTGTGTTTTCAAAATGATTTAAATATCACTGAATTATGGAATTGCAATATGAAAGCTTATATTGTATATATGTCAATGGTATCTTCGCATACGTTGCTCTGGAGAGGAGATTCTGCTGTACCAAGATGCTATCAGATCAAGGGGCATTTGACTTCCAGTAGTTAGGGCAGGGTAGGAGTCTGTGGGGCGGCACAGTGGTTAGCACCGCAGCCTCACAGCTCCAGCAACCCGGGTTCCATTCTGGGTACTGCCTGTGCGGAGTTTGCAAGTTCTCCCTGTGACCGCGTGGGTTTCCGCCGGGTGCTCCGGTTTCCTCCCACAGCCAAAGACTTGCAGGTTGATAGGTAAATTGGTCATTGTAAATTGCCCCTAGTGTAGGTAGGTGGTAGGAGAATGGTGGGGATGTGGTAGGGAATATGGGATTAATGTAGGATTAGTATAAATGGGTGGTTGTTGGTCGGCACAGACTCAGTGGGCCGAAGGGCCTGTTTCAGTGCTGTATCTCTCTATGATTCTATGACTCTATAACTGAGCAACGCCAGCCTTCCCCATCACCTGCTGTACAATTCTCAACATAGGAATAGGAGGAGGCCATTCAACCCCTCGAGCCCCATTCAGCCAGATCATGGCTGATCTGTACCTCGACTCTACTTACCTGCCTTTGATCCATATCCCTTAATGCCCTTATCTAATAAAAAATATATTGAACTCAGTCTTAAAATTTCAATTGTCTCAGCATTTACAGCCTTTTGGGGGAGAGAATTGCACCGATTCACTACCCTTCATGTAGAAAGCGTGCTTTCTGACTTAACTCCTGGATGACCTAACTCTAATTGTAAGATTGTGTCCCTCTGTTCTGGATTTCCCTGTCAGAGGAAGTTATTACTCTATATCTGTACTGTTCAATCTTTTTGCCATTTTAAACAACTCAGTTAGATCTACCTTCTAAACTCAAGGTAATGCAAGACCTTGTATTTTTAACCCATTAATTCAAGGAATCATTTGGTAATGTGCATGATTTTTACATAGAATTTTCTGCACAGAAACAGGCCATTCAGTTCAACAGGTCTTTTCTGGTGTTTAAATTCCACGCAAGCTTCCTTCCACCCTACTTCATCTGACTCAAGCCATCTAATCCTAGGTTTCAGCCATGTCTCAGTTGGTGGCACTCTTGCCTTGGTAGACACTCCTTAAAAACTACTTTTTGATCGAGTTTCTGGCCATCTGCTCTAATATCCCATGTGGCTCAGTGTAATATTTTGATTTATAATTTTGTGGGACTTTTTATTATGTTAAAGGTGCTATTTAAATACAAGCTGCTGTTGTCAGAAGGTTCAAGTTCCGCTCCAAGGACTTGAGTGTGAAATGTAGGCTGACACTCCAGTGCAGTACTGAGGGAGTGCTGCACTACCAGAGGTAGTGTTTCTCAGATGAGACATTAAATTGAGGCTCTGTCTGCTGCCTTTGGTGTACATAAAAAGTCCCATGGCACTGATTAGAAGAGCAGGGGTTCTCCCCTGTATCCTGGCCAATATTTATCTCGCAACCAATGTCATTAAAGCAGATGATCTGATCATTATTGCATTCCCATTTGTTGGAGCTTGCTGTCTGCAAATTGTCTCCCAGTTTTTCTACATTACAGCAGTGACTGCACTTCAAAAAGTAGTTCATCAGCTGACAAGCATTTTGGGATATCCTGAGGTGATTGTGAAGCGCACTATACAAATGCATGTTTTTCTTTAGAATCTTTTAACCTTATCATAGCTATCCAGTCCTTTCTCCCTCACCGGCATGGACTCGATGGGCTGAATGGCCACCTCCTGTGCCATAAATGACTACGTACTTACCCAGTTTCCCATAAATGTATCAGATTCCAACAGATTCGCTTGTCCAGAGGTGCGGCCGCATTCCAGGTACCGTAGAGAGTAGACCTTCCAAACCCAAACGATAATGGCAGGGCGGCTCAGTAACGTGCAGTGCTCCTCCGTGCAATGTGGGAAGTCAGGGACACTTCCAGTGCCCAGGGCGAACACGTGTGCAGGAAGTGTCTCCAGCTGCAGCTACTCGAAATCCGCGAGGCTGAGATCATCGTGGATAGCACGTACAGGGAGGTGGTCACAAGGCAGGTAAGGACTGCTCAGATAGAAAGGGTGACCATCAGGCAGAGTAGAAGAACTAGGCAGGTAGTGCAGGAGTCCCCTGGGTCCATCTCCCTTTCTAACAGATTTTCCACTTTGGATACTGTTGGGGGAGATAGCTTCTCAGGAGAATGCAGCAAGAGACAAGTCTGAGGCACCACGGTTGGCTCAGCTTCACAGGAAGTAAGAAAAGGAGTGGGAGATCTATAGTGATTGGGGATTCTATCATAAGGGGTACAGATTGGCGTTTCTGTGGCCGCAAACGTGACTCCAGGATGGGTATGTTGCCTCCCTGGTCGTAGGGTGAAGGATGTCACGGAGCGGCTGCAGGGCATTCTGAAGGGGGAGGTTGAACAGTCAGAGGTCGTGGTACACATTGGTACCAATGACATAGGTAGAAAGAGGGATGAGATCCTGCTACAAGAATTTAGGGGGCTAGGTAGCAGATTAAAAAGCAGGACCTCTAAGGTTGTAATCTCTGGTTACTCCCAGTGCCACGTGCTAGTGAGTATAGGAATAGGAGGATGGCACAGATGAATGCGTGGCTGAAGAGATGGTGCAGGAGGGAGGGCCTTATTTTCCTGGATCACTGGGACTGTTTCTGGCAAAGGTGGAACCTGTACAAGTTGGACAGGTTGCACCTGAACAGGAACAGCACCAACATCCTTGTTAGCAGGTTTGCTAGTGCTGTTGGGGGGTTTTAAACTAATTTGGCAGGGGATGGGATACAGAGTGCAGGTACAGTAAAGGGTGATGCACAGTCAAATATAGAAGAGAAAGAGTCAGTCTGGAAGGCAGAGCAAATATCGACCTGTTAAGGCATAAGTGAGAAATGCAAGGCTGCATTGCATCTATTTTAATGCAAGGAGTCTTACTAGTAAGGCAGATGAATTGAGGGCATTGATTAGCAGATGGGATTATGATATTATTGCTATCACAGACATGGTTGAAGGAGGGGCAGGACTGGCAGCTCAATAGTCCAGGGTATAGAATCTTCAGGCGTGACAGGGGAGGGGATAAAAGAGGAGGTGGGATTGCACTGTTGATCAAGGAGTCAATTACTGCACTATGGAGGGATGATATCTTAGAAGGTTCCTCAAATGTAGCCATATGGGTAGAACTTAAAAACAAAAAGGGGGCAGTCATTTTGCTGGGAGTGTACTACAGGTCTCCAAACAGTCAAGGAGAGATAGAGGAGCAGATATGTAGGTAAATCTCAGAGAGGTGTAAAAATAATAGTAGGGGATTTCAACTCCCCAAAAATCAACTGGGATAGTCTGAGTACAAAAGGCTGAAAGGGGGCAGAATTCTTAAAATGCTTACAGGAGAGCTTTTTGAGCCAGTGCATAAAAAGTCCTACAAGAAAAGGGGCAGTACGGGACCTAAGCCTAGGGAATGAAGCCGAACAAGTGGTAGAAGTGTCATTGGGGGAGCATTTCGGGGATAGTGACCACAAGATTTAAGGTAGTTATGGAAAAGGACAAAGATTGACCAGAAATAAAGGTACTGAATTGGGGTAAGACCAATTTCAGTATGATGAAACAGGATCTGTCCAAAGTGGACTGGGAGAAGCTACTTGTAGGAAAGTCTACATCTGACCAGTGGGAGTCATTCAAAGAGGAAATAGTGAGAGTTCAGAGCCAACGTGTACCTGTTAAGGTGAAGGGTAGGACCAAAAAATCAAGGAAACCTTATCTACATCCTCTTTCTCTTGGGTGAAGACAGATGTGAAGTATTCGTTCAACACCCTACCAATGGCTTCTGGCTCCACCCACAGATTTCCCCCTTGGTCCCTAATGGGTCCTACTCTTTCCCTGGTTATCCTCTTCCCATTGATATACTTATAGACTATCTTGGGGTTTTCCCTACTTTTACCAGCCAGAGCTTTCTCATATCCCCTTTTTGCTCTCCTAATTGCTTTCTTAAGCTCCATCCTACACTTTCTGTACTCCACTAATGCTTCCGTTGATTTGCTCTCCTTGTATTTGCGAAAAGCCTCTCTTTTCCTTCTCATCGCACCCTGAATTTTTCTGGTCATCCATGGTTCTCTGGGCTTGTTGCTCCTACCTATTATCCTAGAGGGAACATGTTGGGCCTGTACCCTCCCCATTTCCTTTTTGAATGCCCCCCACTGCTGTTCTGTAGATTTCCCGACGAGGAACTCTTTCCAATCTACCTTGGCCAGATTCTGCCTTATTTTACTAAAATTCGCTCTCCCCCAATCCAAAACCTTTATTTGCAACTTGTCTATTTCTTTCTCCATAACGAGCTTAAATTGATCAGTATGATCACTTAGTTCGCAGATTACAAAAAAATTGGTGGTGTCGTAAATATTGAGGAAAGCCTTAGATTACAGGACGATATAGATGGGCTGGTAAGATGGGCGGAGCAGTGGCAAATGGAATTTTATCCTGAGAAGTGTGAGGTGATGCATATTGTGAGGACTAACAAGGCAAGGGAATATACAATGGATGGTAAGACCCTAGGAAGTACAGAAGGTCAGAGGGACCTTGGTGTACTAGTCCATAGATCACTGAAGGCAGCAGCACAGGTAGATAAGGTGGTTAGGAAGACATATGGGATAATTGCCTTTATTAGCCGAGGCATAGAATATAAGAGCAGGGAGATTATGATGGAGCTGTATAAAATGCTAGTTAGGCCACAGCTGGAGTACTGTGTGCAGTTCTGGTCACCACACAATAGTAAGGATGTGATTGCACTGGAGAGGTCCAGAGGAGATTCACCAGGATGCTGCCTGGGCTGGAGCGTTTCAGCTATGAGGAGAGACTGAAAAGACGAGGTTGTTTTCCTTGGAGCAGAGAAGGCTGAGGGGGGACATGATTGAGGTATACAAAATTATGGGGGGCATAGATAGTGTAGATAGGAAGAAACTTTTTCCCTTAGCGGAGGGGTCAATAACCAGAGGGAATAGATTTAAGGTAAGGGCAGGAGGTTTAGAGGGGATTTGAGGAAAAGTCTTTTCACCCAGACGGTGGTTGAAATCTGGAACGCACTGCCTGAAGAGGTGGTCGAGGCAGGAACCATCGCAACATTTAAGAAGTATTTAGATGAGTACTTGAAATACTATAGCATGTCCGGCTACTGGCCAAGTGCTGGAAAATGGGATTGCAATAGTTAGGTGCTTGATGGCCAGCCGAGACACTATGGGTCGCAACCAGAGAGGGATACAGCTTTATGTTTCTGTGCTTTATGACTCTATGAACTATCAGATCAACACCAGCTCCTTTCCCCTTTGAGCCTCTCACTCATGACCTCATCTTGAATAACTACAGATGGCTACTACGGCATTTGCTCTTCTCTCCTTACTTGGCAGAACTAGGGGACAACCCTGGGTTCAGTTTGAGACTGAATTTTTCAACCCTTTGTTCTCCTGGTCGATTCAGTGTTGAACATGAAGTTTCTTTCTGAGCAAGTTAGTGGATTCTTTTGTACTTAACAGGTTCTTGGGATTGTTTGTTTGACTCAAAATAGTGAATTGTGTGGTTTAACGTACAAATAGAACCGTTCTTAATAGGTTGCCCAATTTTAAAAATTGTTTTGGCGCTTGATATTTGTGTGCCAATTTGCTCAACAAATCTCTGTACTGATAATTTATCCACTGTCTTCATTTCTTCGAAAGGATAAGCATTAATCTTTAATACACAAATGATTACCTGTGGTGGTGTTCATTGTAACCGAATGATGTGCTGTTTTACTAGGGCAGGAGTGTTCTACCATTATGTTCTATTCTGCTGAGAATAAGCTGTATCCCGCTCTGGTTGTGACTCAGAAGCTCCTGACATTAAGTAACTGGTTTCCTTGTTCTGCATTTGTAACAAACTGTGACTTCTGGATTGTGACAAATGGTTATCATTCATGCAGGCAGTTTCTGTTGAGGTCAAAATTTTATTTATTTAATTTTTTTTATTTATTTGGAGATACAGCACTGAAACAGGCCCTTTGGCCCACCAAGTCTGTGCCGACCAACAACCACCCATTTATACTAACCCTATGTTAATCCCATGTTCCCTACCACATCCCCACCATTCTCCTACCTACACTAGGGGCAATTTACAATGGACAATTTACCTATCAACCCTTAGGTCAACCAATTTTAGGTCAACCCTTTTACTAATCTAAAAATCTGTTACTCCTTAGCAGGGTAAGACCCCATCAATGAAGATTAGTGTTCATTGCACTTGTATTTTTAGCCAGTTTTCGGGCCGGTGTTTTCAGGATTCCTGTTGAAATCACCTGGAAGTTGGCAGTGTTTACTGAGCATTACTGTCTTGCAACTGCAGGACCAAGTTGTGCTGCTGTCTAAAAGTGGAAAATATTAAGAATCCTGTCATCAATTCCCTTACTACTACTACTGCATGTGGAGAATAAACCAAGGAGGAAAAGTTTTGGATAAACTATTTTGATACGGCCTTTATTCTTTTTAAGAACATGTGCAAGTTTGGCTTCTTGTGAACAATGAGGTACCTGCGGTAGATGATCTAACATTAGCAAGAATGGCGCCTTTTAAAAATACCTTTATTTTTCTTCTCCTGCCTTACCCCAGATAGTTGTGATCCCACAAATATGGGTGAATTTATGCAGTAGGCTTGGTGTCCATTTCTATATTTTAAAAGAAACGTGTTAATTTACCAGCTTAATTTTCAACTTTTGGAAGCCAATCTTCGCAGTATTCAATCAATCTTTGTATTTGACAAGCTGAGAATGTTACCTATTTTGATGCCAGCTGTTTCTCTCTTAATTATAAGACCATAAGAAATAGAAACAGGAATAAGCCATACAGCTCCTCAAGCTTGTTGCGCCCTTCATTGAGATTATGGTTGATGTTCAACATCAACTCCCTGGTCCCACCCTATCTCTAGATCCCTTGATTCCCTTCATGTCCAAGAATCTATCGAGTTCAGTCTTAAATATACTCTGAGCATCCACAGCCCTCTGGGGCAGAAAATTCCAAAAGCTAAATACTGGAGTTGCTGCAAATCTGAAATAAAAATAGTAAATATTAAAAATGCTCAGCAATCTGGTAACATCTGTGGAGAGGGATCAGAGTTGACATTTTAGGGCTGTCTCCAAACATCTGCGAAAAAATTTTTCCTCGTCTCAGTCCTAAATGGCTGACACCTACAATACGCTCCAGTTTTAGATGCTCCAGTCGGGGCTTCTTAGCATCCGCCCTGTCGAGCCCTAATAGTATTTTACACCTTCCTTTAGTTACCCTATTGTATCCTCTTGCATGGTTGAGAGGAAGGACTCTCTCAAATGATGAATTGAGACAAATTCTAGCTAATACACCTAATATCTTGCCTTTCTAACTTTTTCCCTCCTAGCTCGCTGTGGGAGACGCCTCTATTTTCCCTCTGACTCTTGGTCTACCTATGTTCTTCACTGTGGACAAGAGTAGAGTGAAAGTGTAAGAGAGATTAAATAAATGGGAAGTAGTGTGGGTAGGTGGTATTTTGAAAGCCTCAATTTGGAAATCATAGTTGAGGTTAGGGGGAGATGGTGGCATAGTGGTAGTATCACTGAACTATTAATCCAGAGACCCAGGCTTATATCCTGGGGACAGGGGTTCAAATCCCACCATGGGATTTGAATTCAATTAATAAAAATCTGGAATTGAAAACTCGTCTCAGTAATGCTGCCATGAAACTGTCATCAATTGTCGTAAAAACCCATCTGGTTCACTAAGTCCTTTAGGTAAGGAAATCTGCCATCCTTACCTGATCTGGCTTACAGATGACTACAGACCCACAGCGATGTAGTTGTCTCTTAACTGCCCTCTGAAATGGCCTAGCAAGCCACTCAGTTATCAAGTGCAATTAGGGATGGACAACAAATTCTGGCCTTGCCAGTGACGTCCACATCCCATGAAAGAATAAATAAATTAAGATCTTAACAAATTTGGATGTGTGTGTATGTGTATAAAAATAGACATTTTTATCTAGGTTATATAATTGTGAATTCTTTTGTTTGAGTGTGGCATATATATTGCTTTCTATATACCACAGATGTCAGTATTCAGACTCTGGCTCTGAATAAAGCTTTTAATCCACACAATTGTTTGTTCCGTCTTGTTTTGAATGGCTTCCAACACTCCACCCCCCTCCTTGTGTGGGAGAATTTTTGAACCATTGCTCTCTTCTCATCTGTTGTTGTGAGGGAATGCGATCACTGCAAATTGTACTCTGTTTAGCACTCAATATCCTTTTTCACCTTGCCCAGTAATTTTTATATTTAACTGCACATTGGATTCTGTAAAACAAAGTACGACTTAGAAATCTAAAATAGTGTCAACAACAGTATATCCCTTTTATGAAACAAGTCGCTCCCCCCATCACGAAGCACCAAGCTCCAACTTCCTTCCCACCATCCCTAAAGTAAATCTTGAAAACCTTAAGCTAGTCTTTGAAATGGTGTGAAATACTATCGTAATCCTCTGAGGTTTCAAATTATGATTTTTTTTCAAATGCAGAATCAAAGCCTTAATGGTATTCATGGAGACAAAACCGTGGTATTGAATGAACTGTATCATTGCTGTCCAGTGGAAATATTATTTTTCACAGGCTTTTGTTTCCTGTCTCATTACTGTCAGTGAAGGTGCTTACGTTTGTGAACAGAGATCTGTGTTCCCATTGCAGAACCCTTCTGTTAAGCTACAAATCTCGGCTGTAAAATGACCTCATCTCTGTATACTGTTATCTGGGAGCAAATGTTTCACAGTTCTACCTCAGGAGGATTTAAACAACTAAGAAAAGTTCACCAAAAGGACAAAGGGAGATCTCACTACAGCTTTGAATAGTTTAATTTTTTTATGGAATGCTTATTGTCCATTATTCAGAACAATTAAGTTACTAATTACCTTTTTGCTGGCAATGAAAAGTTGTAACATGAGGGATAACTTTGAAACTTAAAATTAATATTTCTTGCCAGTTTTCTCCCCCTTTCCTTTTCCCCTGAGCATTGATGTTGCTGGTATATGACTCTCTGCTCTGGATGCATTGTTTGCCTTACACGATGCAAAGCTTGTAACCTGCGAGTACATTTCAGCAAGTTGAGGAGGTAGCTCAGTGCTTGTTTACAATAGCAGCATCAAAATTGATGTGAAGCAAACTTGAAACCAGATCACTAAGGAACAGTCTATAATAATTTGCATTTATGTAATGACAACTTCTATTTATATAGAATAAAACATGCTGGAAATGCTCAGCAGGTCTGGTGGCATCTGTGGAGAGAGAAACAGATTTCACATTTCAGCTGATGACCTTTCATCAGAACTGGTAAATCATAAGCTCATCTCGAGGGCAGATATGACACAGATTGTGAAGAGTCTGGTTCAGCCTCAGACCATTGCTAGGGAGCGGAGTTTGTGGCAGTGACCAAAGATGATGGCTTCAGTCTTCCCAATATTTAGTTGGAGGAAATTTCTACACATCCAGCACTGGTCAAGTAATAAATTGGAGACAGTGGAGTGATCAAGAGATGGTGAGGTAGAGTTGGATATTGTCAGCGTACTTCTAGAAACTAATACGTTTTCCAGTGATGTCACTGAGGTGCAGCATGTAGATGAGAACTTTGAGTCCCACCAAGCTGGAGGGCAATGGAGAGGTTTGGAGGAGGATGGTATTTTCAACCATGTCAAAGCTGCAGGCAGCATGAGGAAGGAGAGTTTAGCTTTGTTGCAGTTGCACAGTCACAATATCATTTTGAAACCTTATTGCAGGGGTCATACATGACGTTCTGGGGAAGATATGGGAGACAATGGCACATTCAAGGACTTGGGAGAGAAAAGGGAGGTTGGAGATTGGGTGGAGTTTTGCAAGGAGAGGGGCGGTGATGGCAGATTTGAAGGAGAGAGTGACTGTACCTGAGGAGAGAACCATTAACAATATTCACTCATTTGGGGACCAGGAGGGAAGGTTGCGTGGTTAGTGGGAATAGGGTTGAGGGGGCAGGAGATGGGCCTGATGGACAAGATGAGCTTGGAGAGAGCATAAGGGAAGTTAAGAGAAACTAGAAAAATGATGCAAGCTCTAGGCTAGGGAGTGGGGGAATCTTAGAGGTGGTTTGGCTAGAGGAAGGGAGGGAAGTGGCAAAGGCAGCTGATCGAATGGTCTCAATATTAGCAACAATGAAGTCCATGAGCTCCTCACACTTGTTGGATGTAAGGGTGGAGGAAACAAGGAGAAGAGTTTAAGACAACTGTTTCCAGTTGAGAGAAGTTGTCAGGGGTTACCTTTGCATTCCAGAATGATGCTTGAAAAGTGAGTAGTTTTGGCAGACTAGAGCAGGACCCTAATAGTACCTTATGTGGTCTAGCCAGATCTGGCAGTGAATGGCTAAACCAGTTGTCTGTCGTATCCATTCAGTCCATCCCTTGGACTAAAGGGAGTGGAGGTGAGGAGATTGATAACTGCAAAAATGTTGTGGTAAATGGTGTGCCAAAGTTGGGATTTTGAAAGTGATGCAATAAGTGATTTGGAAGCGAGTTTTTTCCTGGGTGGACACAGAAGGAAGTAGGGTTTGGAGGGGCCAATGTCTTTATTATAGAAAGCATCCCAAGGTGCTTCACAGGAGCCATCAGACAAAAATTGACCCAATTAGGGAGAGAACTATTAGGATGGGTGACTAAATGTTTGGTAAAAGAGGTAGGGCTTACAGAAAGAGAAGTGTGGCAAGGTGGAGAGATTTAGGGAGGAAACTCCAGACTTTAGAGCCGAGATGGCTGAAGGATGGGATGCCAATGGTGGGACGCGGCGTGAGGGTGTTGCACAAGAGGCCAGAGTTAAAGGAACACAGAAGGGGCTGGAGAATGTTAGAGATTAGGGAGAGGTGAGGTTGTGGAGAGATTTGAAAACTAGGATGGGAATTTTAAAATCAAGGCACTGGTGGAGTGAGTGCCAATGTAGGTCTGCAAGCATGAGATGGGAGGGGCAGGGGAGCATTGTTATAGGTGAATGGAACTTGTTTCATGTTAGAATACAGACAGCAGAGTTTTGAATGAGCTCGTTTATGGAGGGTGAAAGATGGGAGGCTGACCAGAAGTATATTGGAATAGTTGAGTCTCGAGGTAACGAGTGTGGATGAGGGCTTCGGCAGCATATGGGCTGAGGCAGGGTAGAGATGGACAGTGTTGCACAGGTGGAAGTAGGCAGTGTTTGGTGAAGAGGACATTGGGTCGGAAGCTCAGCTCAGGGTCATATCATAAACCAAGTTTGTGAACAATAGGCAAAACTAATGTCCTGTAATGCTGTATTTATACATCACTACTAAATCATCGTCTAAGTGAGCTTGTGCAGTGAAGCCAACAAAGCCACATGCTGTGTTGCAGTAGAATAAGCAGTGAATTAAGTTGTAGTATCACTATATGCATACATAGAGATTTAATGAGTGTGAAATAAATAGAACATTGCTCAGACCAGGTCACATCTAATGTTTTGAGTGGTTAAAAGCTGAATGGTATGTGGAAGTTTTTTTTAGAAAATCCCTACCATATTTCATGTTCAGTGAATCAGTTTGTCCGTTGGTAGCACACTCGACCTTTCTGGACAAAAAGTTGTTAGTTTTGAATTCTGAGACAGTATTTGTGTACATAACCTGGACTGGCACGACAGTGGCATTCTGAAAGAGTACTACTGCATTGATGAAGGTTTTACTGTATGAGTGAGACATGAAACTGAGGCCCAGTCAGCTAATTTCAGTGTTTCAGGTGGATATTAGAGATCCTATGACCATGGAGTTTTCCAGGTTAGCCTAGCCAGCATTCCTCTCTCAATTAGCTCCATCAAAAAGCAAGTTAAATATTATTGCAGAGAGGTATTACTGATGGTGAATGCCATTTTTGCCTAACAGTCATTGCATTCCGAAGAGTAATTCATTGCTTGAAGCATTTTGACATGATTCAATGCAATGGCACGCTATATAAATGTAAGTATTACATCCATTCCAGAGCATATTGAGCTACTTAAATCTCTTGTTGGAACAAAACTCCAAATCAGTGAACAAGCTATTTCTTGTTTCTCTGTATTTTCAGGATGTTCGTCATTTCCATAGAACAAGGGCGCATAAAACAGCGCACCTCCTTTACTCACAAATTGGCTGCCATGTTTGTTCAATTACAATAGTGACTATACTTCAAAAAAGTACTTCATTGACTGTAAAACGCTTTTGAACGTCTTGAGGTTACAAAAGACGCTGTATCAATGCAAGTCTTTTTTTACTTGCTCTATTTTTGTGTGTGTGTCTTATTGTTTTCACTAAAGGTGTCCTCCAAGATAAGGTTGTACAGTGGCTTTATCCTAAAGTATTCATTTGAAAATGATAGCGTAAATTAAAAATTAAACCCTTGGTTCAATAGGCAGCTATGTGGGAAATCTGAGTCTGTGTCCTACATGATGCAGTGCTTTGAGCTGCAGCATGCTGTGTAGCTCAGGACATTTCAAATGAAGGATACAGTTCATTGAAGGAATATGATCATCTACAGTTAGAGAAATTCTGAAAGTTGAACCTATTTGATGCCTTGTACTCTAAATCTTCTAAATGCCCATTGCCCTTTGTTTTCCATTGGAAGTTGTCTCACTTCTAACCCCGAGCCAACTCCCTCCCCCTACCCTCGGCATCTTGGATTCATGTTACCAGTATACAAATTGACGGGCAGGAAATGAACAGCTAGGTCCATCAAGCCTGCCCAACACTATGAAGGTTAGACACTTCTTACCTCCCCTGCAACCATGTAATCTCCAATGTATGGAACTCGTTATGTTTTGCATTATCTAGCTAGTCTTTCCATTGTGGCGACTAATCACCGTAGTATAGGGATTAGCTGACTAACCGCCAGAAACAACAGCTCGTGTCGAGTGCTGCAGACTCTGGTCCCCTGTGATCGGCAGTTTTGTTCACTGGCTGGCTGGGTGGCTGACTGGAAAACTGTTCAATTTAAAATATGAAACGATGCTGCCTTTTATCTGCTGTGAATTTTTTTTGCCTTCCAGTGATTTAAGTCTTAGGTTATGCTTCATTAAGTTCTTGTTTGATTTTTTTTTTGTCCCTTCCTCCAGGATCACATCTCTATTCAATGTATAATTGATCACCAGATGTCTTGATTTCTAAAAAATAAAATAGACCTCGTTCTCTAGTTACAAATATCAGCCAGCGCACGGGGGAGTGGGGTACATTTCCTCTCTCTGATAATTATAGTGACATTATAAATGTATTATTTATGCATGCAATTTACAATTTTATTACAGCTATCAAATTGAGCAAACTTTCCCCTGTGCATGTTCTCAGTACACCACTGCATTCAGACAACCAAAGTGCACAGCTGAGAGCATAAAACAATCTTGAAGGACCTAATCACAAAAGGTCTATCAAGTGTACCTGGCTCTTTGGCCCTTCTACACTTTTCAATAATTGGTTCGCTCTGATGTAGAGGGCAGTTGAAACTTTTGAGTTCCCAACAACAACACAATGCTTTTATATAACACCTTTAGCATGGTAAAATGTTCCAACGCAGGATTTGGCACTGTAGCTGTAGACACAGGTACCAATGATGGGCAGTGAAAATCGGGGATGCGCAAGAGGTTGGAATTGGAGTGCAGAGGATGCAGGGTAGAGGCCTGCTTTAGGTCGGGAAAAAGAACCTGACCCGAACCTGACCTGAACCCGACCGAACTACAGCGGACCCGAGCCCGACCCGGCCCTAGTCCCTTCCGATTTTGCCCCGAGCCCGGCCCGACCCGACCACTGCTCGGCCCGATCATCCCTTTACTTACCTTCCTGACACCGAACCTGCTGAAGTTGCAGTGCGTGCGCAATGATGTCATAGTGATGTTAGTCGCTCACTGCGCAGACTCTGTTTCGTCCCGGACTCCCAGCCCAGTTAAGTTTTTTTTTTTTTTTAATACCAATGCTTACCAGCAGAGCACTTACCGTGTGTGTCCGGTCCGGCCCGACCCGACCCGACCCGAATCTGACGCACATTGTCTGGTCCCATCAGGTTCGGGTCGGTTGGCAGGCCTCTGGTGCAGGGTATAGTATAACATGCTGCAGGTTGTTGCTAGATAGATTTGTTCATAGATTGTAAGCATCATTACAGGATGTGATGTCACGGATTGTACACATCCTCGTGTGAGGGGTATTGTAGTGGCAGCCATAGATGATGGATGTTTGTAAATAAACTCCAGTTACCTTATCCCACAGATTACTATCTTTATTCGGTACAAAGAGTATAGTAACCTGGATATTACATGGTGGCAGCAGAAAAGTAATGGTAGAAGAGAAGAAACAATAAAATCGAAAAAAAGTCAAAAAGCAGAAGACTTGGAAATAGTGAGGGAGAGAGGACCGAGAGCAGTCAATTCAAGCTGAGAGTTATAATTGGCGCTACAGAGTGAGAAATCTGTAGACATCCAACCTGGGGAATCTGTTTGGTTTAAAGAGCAGAATAGATACTGAAAAGTGATAGAGAAATCACCATATCCAAGATTTTGTCCAGACCGACCAGGGAATGATGGGAAGGAGCAGAAGATCATTGCTACCAGTTCCACAGAAGAAACAAATGGAAGAAATGCAAGCGAATCAGTCCATCAGAGAGTTGATAAATAATCACCAGACAACCCAGAGGACAACCAACATAAAGAACTGGAGTCATCGAATAGTTCCACTCAAATACACGAAAGTGAAGAGGTAAAACTGAGAGTCTCTAAACCCCAAACATCTTCAAGTAAAAGGAGAACGCATTGCAGCAGAGTCGTGAAAACGCCACAGCATTACTTAACCTGAGAAATGAAGTCAGAGACTTTGGCAGCCATAGATGATAGACATTTGTAAATAAACTCCAGTTACCCTAACCCACAGACTACTATCTTTATTAGGTACAAAGCATATAATAACCCAGAAATTACATAGGGCTGAATTGGGTTGGCCATGGAACGATTTGAGTTAGAGAATGAGAATTTTAAAATCAGAGAATCCACCCTGCGCACAATCCAGTGGAGCAGCAAAAAGAGGGTGGTGACTTAACCATGTAAAATAATATACCACCAGTTACGTCCAGGGTAAATTTCGCAACTTAAAAATTAGCAGAGCAGCAAATAATTTACACCACGACTCGCAATCAGTGATGTTTTTCTGTTTTATAGGAGTAACTTATCCACTCATTCCTACAACATACAACTTTTAATTTGGCAGACATCTGTGGCTATGCAAAAGTAATTCATTTGTAAATTTAAGACCGCTTCAAAAGTTGTCAGGAAACTTCTGTAGGAGTGATAACTAACCACCACAGTCAGGGTCAGATTCCTTCGCTGAAGAGCACATAAAAGGTGGGTCGGCCTTAAATTTAGAATGACAAGCAATAGCACGGTTTTAGTTGGGAGCCAGTGATTTGGAGTTGGATAATGGAGAGTAAAAATAAGCACATGGAGTAGTGCCAATAGGAAAAACTGCGTGGCTGGAATCTAAAATTAAAGCATATACCGTAAATAGAAACCAGGCCTGGAAAAGGGTGCGGGTGTAACAGGATGGAGAAACTTCATCTGGTTCAGCTTTCTATTTAAATTTACATACATCATACCAGTTGTAAACTCCATGCTAAAAAATTACATTCATTTTTATTTTACATAGATGTGTAAGAAAGAACACATTTTGTTGTTAGATTTGTGCAAAGTCGTATATGGCACCACTTATGACCTGGTTATGGTTTAGGTTGACAGCAACCAATCCTCAGCCTTTGAACATCAGGTTTCAGTTAAAAGAAGCTGATCTTCACATCTTTAGCCTCAGTCAGCGTCGCCCAAAACCATCCATTTTTGTTCATATTCCCTTCGAGTACCTCTCTTCTGCGCCACTGTGCCACGCAATGCACCTTCCACACAATGAGGGAAGCAATAGTTTCCAACAATGAGGTATTATGATGTAAAATTGTTTGAGAATTGGACTGTCGGCAAATTGTTCCTTTTTGCGGAATTTTGCCAGCTGTGACATGAGCTGGTAACTGAAGTAAGGGAACCAAAACAAAAATAAGTTGCAGGTTAAGTCGAATGTATATTGAATTGGTTAGGAATGACATATTATGGCCTTCAGTTTAGTTAGGAACTCACAGCGATGCTGGCATGGTCATATTTGTTGTGCATTCTGGCTACCCTGAGACAGTGTGGTGGGTTGCTGCCTTGTACTATTGCAGACCTTGTGATGCTGATGTTCCCATGATAGAGTAAAATAGGGATTTCCGGGATTTTGACCCAGCAATGATGAAGTAACAGGTTATATTTGGGTAAGTTACCAGAAAAGGTCATTGCAACATCAGTACAAATGAATTCAAGGAACTATTAAATGTGTATCTGGTCAGAGGTTAGATTGAGATATTTTTGTTAACACGGGTATTCAAGGTTATACAGGCATAGATGGAGTTAAACTGCAAATTGGCCATGATCTAACAATGGCAGAGCAGGCTCAAGGGGCAGAACGGCCTCCTGTTCCCTTATGTAACTGCGAGCTGTTCAATTTGTAATCATTAAATGTGTGACCTGAATATTCTATTCCACAAGCCCACATTTCTATTTGCATATTAAAATGTGTCCCAATGTCACTTCAGTAGCTAATGTGGAAATATCCCAGTATCTGTTATTTTGGCTTGTTTGCTTTTCCATTTTCTCACTATGCCTGCTTTAGTATTTTCTTTTGATGTTACTCTTTAGTTGAGTGAGTCAGTCTCCCTTGATTAATATATTTTCTCATGCTAATCATGGTCTACAGGAGGTCACCTTTGTCCCCCCCCACCCCTCCTTGGTCTTCTGCTAACAATGCTCTGAGAACTGTCTCAACAAGGTGATCATTGGTGCAGGTAATCAGAGCTTCAAATTTTTTCCCACCTTCCCCCGCAACGCCCCCCCCCCCCCTCCCCCCCCCACCCTGGGATAAGGCAGTTCTTTTCTCCTCACAGTGCAGCTGAGGATTGAATCTTGGTGACTTGCAAACACAAACAACATATGGTATCTTTAATGCAATGAGACTTCTCAAGTTCTTCACAAAAACAGAGCACAACAGATACTGAGTTTGAACTGGGAAAGGGTGATGAGGGGAGGCAACAGAAAGCACAGTCATGGTGGCCAGTTTTGAAGATTCCTTTGAAGGTGGGTAGGGATGTAGACAGTAAGGGAGATAATTCCAATGAGGCCGTGATTGTTAAAGGCTGCAACGCTAATAGGATGCAGGATGGAGAGAAGCATACTCTGCAGAGCAGCTGATGCGATCTGAGACATTTAGCTGGAGTATATAGCTGAAAAGAAGTGAGGTAAGATCATGGAGCGATTTATAATTTAGGATTTTTCACTTTGGGGATGAGGAGCCGGTGGAAGTCGACAGAACCTGAGGTGATGGGTGCATAGGACTTGGGATGTGAGCAAAGCCTCCACCAATCAGAGTCCGCTTGCCAACCCATCAGCACTCTCTCCTCATGCAGGATAAATTTGTTGTTTCCCTTACACTGGTATTCTTGCGGCTTGTCCTGATGAGTGCAAAACTAAAAGCTTTGACAAAATGTCTCTATTTTAAGCAACACTCAAGCAGATTTTGTGAAGGGTGGAGCTTAGAGGCTGGCTAACTGAGTTAGAGGTGAAACCATGCTTATTTTACAAAAGCAAAATACTGTGGATTCTGGAAATTAGAAATAAAAACAGAAAATGCTGCTAAGACTCAGCAGGTCTGGCAGCCTTCTGTCAACAGGGTTCCGATCAAGGGTCATCCGACCTGTAATATTAACTCCCTTTCTACCTCCACACATGCTGCCAGACAGAGGGGAGGGAAGGATGGGGAATATCAGCTACACGGTACATGAAACTGCCTCAAGTATTTCCAGCATTTTCTGTTGTTATTACATGTTTTTTCTAATTCATTCATGGAATATGAGCATCGCTGGTAAGGCCAGCATTTATTGCCCATCCCTAATTGTTCTCAGGAAGATTTGCCTTTCTTGAATACAACTGAGCAGATTGCTTAGACAGAGGGCAGTTAAGAGTCAACCACATTGTTGTGGGTCTGAAGTCATATGTCGGCCAGATCAAGTCAGGATGGCAGATTTCCTTCCCTAAAGGACATCAGTGAACCTATTATGTTTCTACAGTAGATTAGATTAGATTAGATATACAGCACTGAAACAGGCCCTTCGGCCCACCGAGTCTGTGCCGAACATCAACCACCCATTTATACTAATCCTACACTAATCCCATATTCCTAAGAAACATCCCCACCTGTCCCTATATTTCCCTACCACCTACCTATACTGGTGACAATTTATAATGGCCAATTTACCTATCAACCTGCAAGTCTTTTGGCTTGTGGGAGGAAACCGGAGCACCCGGAGAAAACCCACACAGACACAGGGAGAACTTGCAAACTCCACACAGGCAGTACCCAGAAGCGAACCCGGGTCCCTGGAGCTGTGAGGCTGCGGTGCTAACCACTGCGCCACTGTGCCGCCCTCAGTCCAGTCTAGTAGTTTCATAGGCACCATTACTGATGGTAGCTTTTTAGTTTCAGATGTATTCAGTTACTTGAATTTAGGTTTCCCAGCTGCCATGGTAGGATTTGAACTTGTGTCTCTGGATCGTTAGTCCAGGCCTTTGGATTACTTGTCCAGTAACATAACCGTGTTACCGTACCCTGCAGATGCGGTTTTTAGCAGCAGTGAAGATGAGACAAGGTTGGACCTAGGTAGGGTTGCAGAGATCATGGTGAAGGACTGGCTTATGGGGTTTAGAACTCAGCTGAGAATCAAACACAGCAGTTACACATCTAGACACTCCATGGTGCAATGCATTTGTGCTGGGGAACTTTGTGTGCTTAATACAGTCATGTTGTATATTGGGCTCCATTTATTGTGTATGTTAAAGACTGAAGTAAGCCACTGCTGAAACTACTAAACACAGTGGTGCTGGTAATATGGCCTGGGACCCTTACAGCTTAGCTTGCTCTTGAATTGTGCTTTGGAGTCCTTTGGAATAGTGATTCTCAAACTGAGGTCTGCGGATACCTTCCGGGGGACGACCTCCCAGGGCACCTTGGTCAAGAGAAAGTGAGTGAGCAACAGTCTGAGGAGAGTTCTACTCACTTGGGCTCCTGCTCTCCCCTTGCTCCTCTAGTGGTGTCTCCAAGCACTGCTGTCCCTGTGCTCCTACTCTCTCAGGGCTTCTGCCAAGGATAGACAAACTCTGCAGTGAGAAGCATGCACACCCATCTCACTGATACCTGTTTTCTTAAAAGCATTATTCAAACACTCTTTACATGGATCTTTTGGGCCTCCTTATCTCGAGAGACAATGGATACGCGCCTGGAGGTGGTCAGTGGTTTGTGAAGCAGCGCCTGGAGTGGCTATAAAGGCCAATTCTGGAGTGACAGGCTCTTCCACAGGTGCTGCAGAGAAATTTGTTTGTTGGGGCTGTTGCACAGTTGGCTCTCCCCTTGCGCCTCTGTCTTTTTTCCTGCCAACTACTAAGTCTCTTCGACTCGCCACAATTTAGCCCTGTCTTTATGGCTGCCCGCCAGCTCTGGCGAATGCTGGCAACTGACTCCCACGACTTGTGATCAATGTCACACGATTTCATGTCGCGTTTGCAGACGTCTTTATAACGGAGACATGGACGGCCGGTGGGTCTGATACCAGTGGCGAGCTCACTGTACAATGTGTCTTTGGGGATCCTGCCATCTTCCATGCGGCTCACATGGCCAAGCCATCTCAAGCGCCGCTGACTCAGTAGTGTGTATAAGCTGGGGATGTTGGCCGCTTCAAGGACTTCTGTGTTGGAGATATAGTCCTGCCACCTGATGCCAAGTATTCTCCAAAGGCAGCGAAGATGGAATGAATTGAGACGTCGCTCTTGGCTGGCATACGTTGTCCAGGCCTCGCTGCCGTAGAGCAAGGTACTGAGGACACAGGCCTGATACACTCGGACTTTTGTGTTCCGTGTCAGTGCGCCATTTTCCCCACACTCTCTTGGCCAGTCTGAACATAGCAGTGGAAGCCTTACCCATGCGCTTGTTGATTTCTGCATCTAGAGACAGGTTACTGGTGATAGTTGAGCCTAGGTAGGTGAACTCTTGAACCACTTCCAGAGCGTGGTCGCCAATATTGATGGATGGAGCATTTCTGACATCCTGCCCCATGATGTTTGTCTTCTTGAGGCTGATGGTTAGGCCAAATTCATTGCAGGCAGACGCAAACCTGTCGATGAGACTCTGCAGGCATTCTTCAGTGTGAGATGTTAAAGCAGCATCGTCAGCAAAGAGGAGTTCTCTGATGAGGACTTTCCGTACTTTGGACTTCGCTCTTAGACGGGCAAGGTTGAACAACCTGCCCCCTGATCTTGTGTGGAGGAAAATTCCTTCTTCAGAGGATTTGAACGCATGTGAAAGCAGCAGGGAGAAGAAAATCCCAAAAAGTGTGGGTGCGAGAACACAGCCCTGTTTCACACCACTCAGGATAGGAAAGGGCTCTGATGAGGAGCCACCATGTTGAATTGTGCCTTTCATATTGTCATGGAATGAGGTGATGATACTTAGTAGCTTTGGTGGACATCCGATCTTTTCTAGTAGTCTGAAGAGACCACGTCTGCTGACGAGGTCAAAGGCTTTGGTGAGATCAATGAAAGCAATGTAGAGGGGCATCTGTTGTTCACGGCATTTCTCCTGTATCTGACATGGATCACTTTTGTATTATGAGTATTATATATTATAAGTCGAGGCTCAGGGCCTCAATCCGGCCTCGGTCGCCCTTCCGCCGTCACAGCTGGGAAAGAAGCTCCGACGTGAGCTGGATGGCGACCACAAATGCAGCGTCAGCCTGGAGGACGCCGACATCGACGAGGCCGTGCAGGCTGTGGGCTGGCCCGCTCACCAGAGTCGCGACCCCCACCAACCTCCCCTACTCCCCCCACTCTCACCACCTCACACACCCCCTCCACCCCCTTTCTCCCCCGCACCACCTCCACCCTCTTTCTCCCCCCCCCCCCCCCACCCCCCCCTCTCCATGAAATCGCACAGTTTACTTGTTTGGCCCCTGCTCAGGGACAGGAGCTAACAACCCCACCGCCTTGTGGGCGACTCGGGAGAGACCAAGGCTAAGGGAGTTAACCCCAACACAAAATCCGGAGTGGAAACCCGAAGGCGATCATGTGCCACCTTTGGCATATTTCCGGCAGTTCCTGCAGACATACCGGTGCCAAACTTCGTGCTCTGCACTCCTTTGGACCGCACTAGGAAGGCTGAGAAGGGGGGTTTTGGCCTTGGGCAACTCACAACCTCTGTACATTCTGCCCAGGCGTGGAAAGGTCACTCCATAGTCATCTCACAGCGACCAAAACAACACGGAAGGCAGCACTTAGGGGTTATGCGTCCAGCTCAATTGGCCTAGTGATTGGGTGCCATGGGCTGCCTTTGTCGGTGGGAGAGGTCATCGCATCTCACTGGACAGCTATCGCCCGCTTCAAACCAGACAGCCCCCAGTCAGAAAGGTTCTGTCCCACCACAGTCCACCTGCTTCAATGGGTGCTTGGAGCTCAGGGTCATTGCCCGACAAGTGGACTGTAACACCGCACCAGACAGCGCGACAAAAAAAGGAAAGATGGTACCAGCCCTTTGTTCTTTGGAACGTCAGAACTATGTATCCTGGCCTGTCGGAAGACCTTGCACAAATCAACGACTCTCGGAAGACCGCCATCATTAACAATGAGTTCAGTAAACTCAATGTGAACATTGCAGCACTTCAGGAGACACGCCTCCCTGCGAGCGGATCTCTAAGAGAACAAGACTACACCTTCTACTGGCAGGGTAGGGATCCTGAAGAACCAAGACAGCATGGAGTGGGCTTCGCCATCAGAAACACTTTGCTCAGCATGATAGAGCCACCTTCAAATGGCTCGGAACGCATACTGTCCATCCGACTGCTCACTGCCTCTGGTCCAGTATACCTACTCAGCATCTATGCTCCAAAGCTCAGCTCCCCACCTGAATGTAAAGACCAGTTCTGCGAGGAACTCCATAATATCATTAGCATACCAAATACCGAACATTTGTTCCTGCTGGGGGTCTTTAACACAAGGGTTGGGGCCGACCATGACTCATGGCCCTCCTGCCTTGGGCGCTATGGCATTGGAAGGATGAATGAGAATGGACAGAGACTGCTGGAGTTGTGTACCTATCACAACCTCTGCATCACCAACTCGTTCTTTCATACTAAACCCTATCACCAGGTTTCATGGGAGCACCCAAGATCACATCGTTGACACCAGCTGGACCTCCTCGTCACAAGGCGAGCCTCTGTAAACAGTGTCCAAATCACACGCAGCTTCCACAGTGCGGACTGTGACACCGACCACTTCCTGGTGTGCAGCAAATTTAGTCTCAAACCAGAAAAGCTACATCACTCCAAGCAGAAGGGCCGCCCGCACATCAACGTTAGCAAAACCTATTACCCACAGCTGTTAGATAAGTTTCTAAATTCACTTGAAAAAGCCCTTCAAAACACTGCTGCAAGGGATGTAGAGACAAAGTGGGCCCACATCAGAGATGCCATCCATGACTCAGCAATGACCACCTTTGGCAAAGGTGAGAAGCAGAATGCAGACTGGTTTCAATCTCACTTTGAAGAGCTGGAACCTCTCATAGCTGCTAAGCGCACTGCACTGATGAACTACAAGAAAGCCCCCAGCGAGTTAACATCCGTAGCACTTAAAGTACCCAGAAGCGCTGCACAAAGACCAGCCAGGCGCGGTGCAAATGACTACTGGCAACACCTGTGCAGTCGTATTCAGCTGGCCTCCGACACCGGAAACATCAGAGGAATGTATGATGGCATTAAGAGAGCTTTTGGGCCAACCATCAAGAAGATCGCCCCCCATTCAAGTCTGAATCAGGGGTTACAATCACTGACCAACGTAAGCAAATGGACCTCTGGATGGAGCGCGACCTAGAACTGTACTCCAGGGAAAATGTTGTCACTGATACCGCCCTCAATGCAGCCCAGTCTCTGCCAGTCATGGATGAGCTGGACGAACAGCCAACAAAATCAGAACTCAGTGATGTCATTGATTCTCTAGTCAGTGGGAAAGCCCCTGGAAAGGATGGCATTACCCCTGAAATAATCAAGAGTGCCAAGCCTGCTATACTCTCAGCACTTCATGAACTGCTTTGCCTGTGCTGGGATGAGGGAGCAGTACCACAGGACATGCACGATGCCAATACCATCACCCTCTGTAAGAACAAGGCTGAACGCAGTGATTGCAACAACTACCGTGGAATCTCCCTGGTCAGCATAGTGGGGCAAGTCTTTGCTTGAGTCGTTTTAAACAGACTCCAGAAGCTGGCTGAGCGTGTCTACCCTGAGGCAGAGTGCGGCTTTTGAGCAGAGATCGACCATTGACATGCTGTTCTCTATTCGCCATCTACAGGAGAAATGTCGCCAACAACAGATGCCCCTCTACATTGCTTTCATAGATCTCACCAAAACATTTGACCTCGTCAGCAGACATGGTCTCTTCAGACTACTAGCAAAGATGGGATGTCCTCCAAAGCTATTGAGTATCATCACCTCATTCCATGACAATATGAAAGGCACAATTCAGCATAGAGGTGCCTCATCAGACCCTTTCCTATCCTGAGTGGTGTGAAACAGGGCTGTGTTCTCGCACCTACACTGTTTGCGATCATCTTCTCACTGCTGCTCTCAAATGCGTTCAAGTCTTAAGAAGGAATTTTCCTCCGCACAAGATCAGATAACGGGTTGTTCAACCTTGCCCGTCTTAGAGCGAAGACCAAAGTACGGAAAGTCTTCATCAGGGAACTCCTCTTTGCTGACGATGATGCATTAACATCTCACACTGAAGAGTGCCTGCAGAGACTCATCGACAGGATTGCGGCTGCCTGCAACAAATTTGGCCTAACCATCAGCCTCAAGAAGACAAACATCATGGGACAGGACGTCAGAAATGCTCCATCCGTCCATATCGGCAACCACGCTCTGGAAATGGCTCAAGAGTTCACCTGCCTAGGCTCAACTATCACCGGTAACCTGTCTCTCGATGCAGAAATCAACAAGCGCATGGGGAACGGCTTCCACTGCTCTGCCCAGACTGGCCAAGACGGTGTGGGAAAATGGTGCACTGACACAGAACACAAAAGTCCGAGTGTTTCTAGCCTGTATCCTCAGTACCTTGCTCTACGGCAGCAAGGCCTGGACAACGTATGTCAGCCAAGATGATGTCTCAACTCATTGCATCGTCGCTGCCTCCAGAGAATCCTTGGCATCAGGTGGCAGGACTGTATCCAACGCAGAAGTCCTCGAGGCGGCCAACATCCTCAGCATATACACCCTATTGAGCCAGCAGCGCTTGAGACGGCTTGGCCACGTGAGCCGCATGGAAGATGGCAGGATCCCCAAGGACTCATTGTACAGCGAGCTCGTCACTGGTATCAGACCCACCGGCCGTCCATGTCTCCGCTTTAAAGACGTCTGTAAAAGCGAAATGATGTCCTGTGACATTGACCACAAGTCGTGGGAGTCAGTTGCCAGTGATCGCCAGAGCTGGCGGGCAGCCATAAAGGCGGGGCTAAAGAGTGGCAAGTCGAAGAGACTTAGCAGTTGGCAGGAAAAAAGACAGAAGCGCAAGGGGAGAGCCAACTGTGTAACAGCCCCGACAACCAATTTTATCTGCAGCACCTGTGGAAGAATCTGTCACTCTGGAATTGGCCTTTATAGCCACTCCATTGACCACTTGTAGGCACTTACCCATTGTCTCTCGAAACAAGGAGGCCAAAGAAGAATTTAGGTGGTGTGGGTTTCCATGATTACTCATCTGTTTGAAAAAGGGGTCCTTGAAGAAAAAAAGTTTGAGAATCACTGCTTTAGACATCAGACATTGCTCAGAAGCTTTAATTGCTGCAGATGCTAGCACACCTAGATCCTGTAACATCAATGATCCTGCAATGCATCAATTTCACCACATAACTTTGGTTACAATCCTGTTACTTTTTGTAACAATCCAGACAACTATTTTGCTTTGGACCACTCTCAAATGCCACACTGAAGCCAGTGAAGGTGGGACCATGCTTGCAATTGATGCACAGTTAATTGTTTTTCAGATTTCCAAAAGCATGCTTTCTTTTTAATCTCAAGGTTTCAACAGGTCTTTTTAATTTTGCTCTGATTTGAAGCCTTGCACACAGTCGCAGTGGTCAGTGAATGTATTCATTATCAACTTTTGCACAACTTAAAACCAAGGCAGGAATTTAATATTGAGCTGGTGGCCCTGCCCACCGACTGAACAGTCAGGGGAGAGCCTGCCTCTGCCACGCCTGGAAGCCACGCTGCTATTTTGCATGGCCCAGGCCCTTAATTAGCCTTGGTCGGGGCTTCTGCCCCTTTGAGGCAGGAAGTCCCGCCTCCAAGAGCACTGACCAGTCAGAGGCCCGGCAGCTTTTTAGGCCCAGCAGTGCCACCAGGAGCAGTGACCACTGCTGGGACTGCACCCAGCAAGAGATACAATATACATCACCCTTCAGAGGTAAGTGGGGGTCTGACCTTGCTGGGGCCAATTGGGTAGGGGTTGGGGGGGGCTGTGGGTCAGAGCAGGGCAAGGGAGTAGCCCATGCTGCTCGGGGGGGCTCTCCATGGGGCACGGGGTGCAATCAGCAGGGCCCCCTTCCCAGCACACATGAAGGCTGCCAAGTATTATAGGGCGGCCTCCCCGGGCTGAAGTGCTCATCCGCTGATGGTATTAAGTGGCAATTAATTGGCCACTTAAGGGCCTCAATTGGCTTGGACGGGCCGGCATTTGCCACCTCCCTCGCCACTGATTAAATAGCAGTGGGAGCGGGTAAGTAATGGACACGGCACCCGCCACCTCCCACATAATTTTACACCCCCCAAAACACCACCTAGCCTGCTCGCGGGGTTGGGGGGGCGGTGCTTAATTTCCGACCAAAGTGTTTAATCAAATCCTTCGGTATAGCAGCACCTGTTCCCCTTGTATCTATGGCTAGCCTGCTCTAACTTGACTTTCGAGCTTTGTAACGAATGTAACCAAACTGCTGACGTAGGATTTGTAACAGCGATGCAGCTTGTCTTTATAAAATTATTTAGCCAGGTTGCAGATGTTCGGCTGTTTTAACTGCTTTGGCTCTGAAACTTACAAAGTGGAGATGTAGCACATGTATATTATCCAACTTTTATTACTCAACGGACATTTTGAAGACTTTGACTCTGAAAGTACATATCTTTACTTGCCAAAAGGTTGAATTATTTTAGTTTAAAATAACTCCAATACAAAAGCTACTCACAATCATATTGCCTTTGGGAGTCATAAGATAAGTGCATTACAAGGAGAGACAAGTTACTGGAAGAGACAAATTTTTTTTTTAGAGCAGTTATTAAGGGAGTCATAAACTATGCATTAGTATATGAAGAGCTGTGATAAATGGAAGGCAGCCCTGTGGTGCAGAGTGTACCTTTACCAAAACACTGCTAGTATTTACTGCACCTGAGATGTGTTGCTGATTCCGCTTTGGCTATTGGTGAAAGTTCCTAAGCAGACGTGCTGTTTCTGTGTAGGAAGGTGGACTGAGTCATCAGTTTGGCATCTCCAGATACCATTTACAGAATAGCATTGCCTGAAGCCTGGTTTTTAACACTGCTGCAGAAAGTAACTTCAAAAATGGCCATGAATAACCTACTACAAATGAACCAACAAACTTGCATCAACGTCCTCAGGATGTCCCAGAGCACTTTTACAGCCACTGAATCACTTTGAATTGTAGTCACTTGTTATGTAGACAAGTACAGTAGCTGATTTTCACACAGCAAGGTACCACAACAACATCAAGTTAATTGATCGGCTAATCTGTTTCTTGGTGTTGGTTGAAGTTGCCTTGTACTTGAGTGATGGCCTGGATTGTGCATTTAAATTCTGGATGAGGACTATGATTCTGACTCAGGTGAGGGTGCTGCACAGTGAGAGATAGTAGATTTTTTTTTTTATTCTTTCATTCATGGGATGTGGGCGTCACTGGCTTTGCCAGCATTAATTGACCTTGAGAAAGTGGTGGTGAGCTGCCTTCTTGAACTGCTGCAGTCCATGTGAGGTAGGTACACCCACAGTGCTGTTAGGAAGGGAGATCCAGGATTTTGACCCAGCGACAGTGAAGGAACGGAGATATAGTTCCAAGTCAGGATGATGTGTGACTTGGACGGGAACTTGCAGGTGGTGATGTTCCCATGCATCTGCTGCTCTCGTCCTTCAAGGTGGTAGAGGTTGCGGGTTTGGAAAGTGCTGTCTGAGGAGCCTCGGTGCATTGCTGCAGTGCATCTTGTAGATGGTACACACTGCTGCCACTGGTCGTCGGTGGTGGACGGAGTGAATGTTTGTGGATGGTGTGCCAATCAAGCGGGCTGCTTTGTTCTGGATGGTGTCGAGCTTCTTGAGTGTTGTTGGAGCTGCACCCATCCAGGCAAGTGGAGAGTATTCCATCACACTCCTGACTTGTGCCTTGTAGATGGTGGACAGGCACTGGGCAGTCATGAGGTGAGTTACTCGCTGCAGGATTCCTAGCCTCTGACCTGCTCTTGTAGCCATAGTATTAATATTAGAGATACAGCACTGAAACAGGCCCTTCGGCCCACCGAGTCTGTGCCGAACATCAACCACCCATTTATACTAATCCTACATTAATCCCATATTCCTACCAAACATTCCGACCTGTCCCTATATTTCCCTACCACCTACCTATACTAGTGACAATTTATAATGGCCAATTTACCTATCAACCTGCAAGTCTTTTGGCTTGTGGGAGGAAACCGGAGCACCCGGAGAAAACCCACGCAGACACAGGGAGAACTTGCAAACTCCACACAGGCAGTACCCGGAATCGAACCCGGGTCCCTGGAGCTGTGAGGCTGCGGTGCTAACCACTGCGCCACTGTGCCGCCCCAGTTAAGTTTCTGGTCAATGGTAGCCCCTAGGATGTTGATAGTGGGGGATTCAGCGATGGTAATGCCATTGAATGTCAACGGGAAATGGTTAGATTCTCTCGTGTTGGAGATGGTTATTGCCTGGCACTTGTGTGGTGCAAATGTTACTTGCCACTTATCAGCCCAAGCCTGGATGTTGTCATGGTCTTGCTGCATATGGACATCAGCTGCTAAAGTATCTGAGGTGTCTCAGATGGTGCTGAACATTGTTCATTCATCAGCCAACATCCCCACTTCTGACCTTATGATTGAAGAAAGGTCATTGATGAAGCAGCTGAAGATGGTTGGGCCTAGGACACTACCCTGAGGAGCTCCTGCAGTGATGTCCTGGAGCTCAGATGATTGACCTCCAACAAACACAGCCATCTTCCTTTGCGCTAGTTATGACTCCAACCAGCAGAGTGTTTTCACCCTGATTCCCATTGACCTCAGTTTTGCTAGGGCTCCTTGATGGCATACTCAGTCAAATGCTGCCTTGATGTCAAGGGCAGTCGCTCTCACCTCACCTCTGGAGTTCAGCTCTTTTGTCCATGTTTGAACCAAGGCTGTAATGAGGTCAGGAGCTGAGTGGCCCTAGCAGAACCCAAACTGAGCGCCACTGAGAAGTTTATTGCTAAGCAAGTGCTGCTTGGTGGCACTGTTGATACCTTCCATCACTTTACTGATGAATGAAAGTAGACTGATGGGGCAGTAATTGGTCGGGTTGGACTTGTCCTGCTTTTTGTGTACAGGACATAGCTGGACAATTTTCCACATTGCAGGGTAGATGCCAATGTTGTAGCTGTACGGGAACAGCTTTGCTAGGCGTGTGACAAGTTCTGGAGCACAGGTCTTCAGTACTATTGCTGGGATATTGTCAGGACCCATAGCCTTTGCAGTATCCAGTGCCTTCAGTCATTTCTTGATATTACGCAGAGTGAATCGAATTGGCTGAAGTCTGGCATCTGTAATGCTGGGGACTTCAGGAGGGGGCCGAGATGGATCATCAACTCGGCACTTATGGCTGAAGATTGTTGAAAATGCTTCTGCCTTACTTTTCGCACTGATGTGCTAGGCTCCCCCATCATTGAGGATGGGGATATTTGTGGAGCCACCTCCTCCAGTTAGTTGTTTAATTGTCCACCGCCATTCACAACTGCATGTGGCAGGACTGCAGAGCTTAGATCTGATCCGTTGATTATGGGATCGCTTAGCTCTGTCTATCGCATGCTGCTTAAGCAGTTTGGCACGCAAGTAGTCCTGGGTTGTAGCTTCACCAAGTTGACACCTCATTTTGAGGTATGCCTGGTGCTGCTCCTGGCATGCCCTGCTGCACTCTTCATTGACCCAGGGTTATTCTCCTGGCTTGATGGTAATGGTAGAGTGGGGGATATGCCAGGCCATGAGGCCCACAGCGCCTCATGGATACCCAGTTTTGCATTGCTAGATCTGTTTGAAATCTATCATTTAGCATGGCGATAGTGCCACACAACATGAAGGAGGGTATCCTCAATGTGAAGGCGGGACTTCGTCTCCACAACGACTGTGCGGTGGTCACTCTTACCAATACAGTCATGGACAGAAGCATCTGCGGCAGGGAGATTGGTGAGGACAAGGTCAAGTATGTTTTTCCCTCGTGTTGGTTCCCAGTTTAGCAGCTATGCCCTTTAGTACTCAGCCAACTCGGTCAGTAGTGGTGCTACCGAGCCACTCTTGGTGATGGACATTGAAGTCCCCCACCCAGAGTACATTTTGTGCCCTTGCTACCCTCAGTGTTTCCTCCAAATGGTGTTCAACATGGAGGAGTACTGACTCATCAGCTGAGGGAGGGCGGTAGGTGGGCATCAGTAGGAGGTTACCTTGCCCATGTTTGACTTGATTCCGTGAGACTTCATGGGGTCCAGAGTCGATGTTGAGGTCTCCCAGGGCAACTCTCTCCCTACTGTAGACCACTGTCCTGCCACCTCTGCTGGGTATGTCCTGTCCCACCTATACCCAGGGATAGTGATTGCAGTGTCTGGGACATTGTCTGTAAGGTATGATTCCGTGAGTATGACTGTGTCAGACTGTGAAGGTGAACAAGGTAAAAGAGACAAACTAAAATCCCGTCGGAGGGAAGAGCAGAACTACTTCAAGGTAGGCATTCCTGGAAGAGAAGTGGTAGTGAATTAAACACTAAAATAAAAGCAAAATACTGCAGATGCTGGAAATCTGAAATAAAAACAAGAAATGCTGGAACCACTCAGCAGGTCTGGCAGTATCTGTGGAAAGAGAAGCAGAGTTAACGTTTCGGGTCAGTGACCCTTCTTCGGACCAGCACTGGACACCATGCTCGAGGTACGGTCTGACCAGAGTTCTGTAAGTTTGCTTGCAGCTTCCTCTGACTTGTAGACTGTTCCATACTGTGTTCATGTTAGGGTTGCAATTGCAGCATATGGAATGTATCATTTTAATTCCTGCTGTGAAATAAAACAAAACTTTGAATACGCAGTTCATTGAGAAAGGTATGAATGGTTCAGTCTTTTTTGTGTTTGTGATATGTCTGTTGCTAACCCTTAATCTACAGCAAAGCCTTGTAGTAGTGTAACAATGCACTGGGAGGGGGTTTCAGGTGAAAAGCAGTCTGTTAATGCCTCTGTGCATGACCTTCATTTGATCGCAATTGGAAAAATGCGATGTTTGAAGATTAAAGCAATAGGAAAATAATAAACCTTGTGTTTGCATTTACAGCTAAGATACCAGCATGGCCTGTCGACACCAGATCTCCGGCAGACACTGCCTAACCTGAAAAATTTCCTGGAACAAGGGCTAATGGTGAGATGGTAAGTATTTAGTTCTTGCAATTAAGTCATGTTGTGGATCAGGTTAACTGTTGAATCAGTTTGGCACATGTAATATCAAAATCTGTGGGCAAGAGAACAGAACAATTATAGAATCAGTAAATGGTCAATACGACCAACAAATGTTTTTTTTTAATTCCTTCTTCCTTCACAAAGACAACAAATTGTTTCTCTGTGCTGGTTGTTTCAGTGGTTGCCCCTTGTTACATATTGAACAACTCTATTAGCCTTTTACTGAAAAGGTCTACATATAACTTATCTTCTTACTCCTAACCTGCTATTTGAACTCCTCTTCATTGTGAGCAGTTTAGTCAATTTTCCCCAATAATCTTGGAAATGTTCAGTTGAGCCATTTTAAAATATTCATTTTGCTAAAAAGCAAGTTCATCTTCCTTAGACTTAAAAACACCTATTGTTGCTCACCTGTGTACCCTCCCGTATCTGTTGAACCCATTTAAACCATTCAATTCAGTGATCTTCTCATATAACTTACTACACAGCGCCATTACCCTTTGCGTAGAAAAGCTCTGCTTTAAATTCCCTCCTTATTCCTAATTTATCTCCCCTGATATTCATGTAGATGCTATTAAGGGGAAGCTCGGTAAGTTCATGAGGGAAAAAGGACGAGAAGGGGTGAGATGAAGTAAGGTGGGAGGGGACTCATGTCAAACATAAACTGGCATAAAACTATTAGGCCAAATGTCTGTTCTTTTGATGGTAAAACTCTATGCAATTTTAACTCTCCGTGATAGTTAATATTTCGCCTTATCTAGTTGTCTATTCCAGTGATACGGAGCAGTTGCTTCACAGAGCCTTGATTTGTATGTATGTTGTGGGTCATGTGGGCAGGTGGAGTGCTTGGAGTTGTTCAGGGAGCAAATATGGCCTTTTTCCTCTGCCATTCACTCCAAACTCGGGTCTCAATTTTCCATCTGTCCTAACTCTCTCTCTGACATGGTCTTCCAGCTCGTCCCGTAGCAGTCACAGGATTCACCTCTGCTTCTCTCTGTCTTCTACTGGAGCGATGAACTGAATGACCTTTGCTCATTCTTCACGTTCCTGTGTCCATATTGCTGTCGTCTCCTTTAAAAGAGTTGAATGGAATGCGTTAATCTTTTACTAATAAAATACGGACTAATACAGGGTGTGCTGTGATACAGAGCACATTTTTAAGTGCACAATGCATCATTCTCTCAATAATACTTCCCCAACTGTGTAAGCGTGTTCTGTCAATATTTATTTAAATAGGTAGGGGAACTGCCAGATGCAGGATTGAAAAATGTATATCTGAATGTCAGAAAGCCTTGCATTGAGAGGCGTGAAAAAGCGTTCCATCAAACATCTCAAAGCATTTCACATACAGTGATTTACTTTGAAGTGCACAGACTGTTGTGTAGATAAGCACAGTAGCTACTTTGTGCACAGCAAGATTCCAGTAAGATCAGGAATGAATGATCAGTGTACTGCACACTGCTAGAGTAGCTTCCTGCTGAATTTTTAAGGGAGAAATGTTTCCTGTGTAAGACCATTCTCAAAGTCTCCTCTACTGTTGCACCTTGTTCTTACTAGAAGGGAGTTTTTGTTGGTTTTATTGCTTTTTTTGGGTGAAGGCTTTGGACCCTGACAATATCCCAGCTGTAGCACTGAAGACTTGTGCTCCAGAACTCACTGCACCCTTAGCCAAGCTGTTCCAGTACAGCTACAACACTGGCATCCATCCGACAATGTGGTAAATTGGCCAGGTAAGTCGTGCCAACAAAAAGCAGGACAAATCCAATCTAGTCAATTAGCACCCCATCAGTCTACTCAATCAGCAGCCAAGTGGAAGGGGTCATCAATGTAGCTATGAAGCACAACTTACTTTAGTAATAACCTGCTCTCCGATGCTCAGATGGGTTCCACCAGGGTACTCAGCTGCAGACCTCATTTACAGCCTTGGACACGAGCTGAATTCCAGAGGTGAAGTGAGAATGACTGCCCTTGACATCAAAGCAACATTTTACCAAGTGTGGCATCAAGGAGCCATAGCAAAATTGAAGCCTGAGAATCAGGGTCAAAAACCCTTCACTGGTTGGAGTCAGACCTAGCACAAAGGCAGATGGTTGTGGTTGTTGGAGGCCAATCATCTGAGCTCCAGGGCATCACTGCAGGTGTTCCTGAAGGCTGTGTCCTAGGCTCAACCATCAGCTACTTCATCAATAACTTTTACTCCCTTATAAAGTCAGAAGTGGCGATGTTCGCTGATGATTGTAAAGTGTTCCATACCATCCGTGACTCCTCAGATACTAAAGCAGTCTGCCCGCATGCAACAAAACCTAGACAACATTCAGGCTTCTGATAAGTGGCAAGTGACATTAATGCCACACAAGTGCAAGGCAATGACCATCTCCAACAAAAGAGAATCTAACCATCTCTCCTCGACATTCAACGGCATTACCATTGCTGAATCCCCCACTATCAATGTCCTGGGGGTTACCATTGACCAGAAACTGAACTGGAGTAGCCATATAAATGCTGTAGCTACAAGAGCAGGTCAGAGGCTAGGAATCCTGCAGCAAGTAACTCACCACCTGACTCCCCAAAGCCTGTCCACCATCAACATGGTACAAGTCGGAGTGTTACGGAATACTTTCCACTTGCCCGGATGCAGCTCCAGCAACTCAAGAAGCTTGGCACCATCCAGGACAAAGCAGCCTGCTTGACTGGCACCCCATCTACCACCTTAAACATTCACTCCCTCCACCATAAGTGCACAGTGGCAGTAGTGTGTACCATCTACAAGATGCACTGTAGCAACTTGCAAAGTCTCCTTTGACTGCACCTTCCAAACCTGCGACCTCTACCATCTAGAAGAGCAAGGGCAGCAGACACACAGGAACACCACCACCTGCAAGTTCCCCTCCAATCCACACAGCATCCTGACTTGGAACTATATCGCCATTCCTTCACTATCATTGAACAAAAAACTTGGAACTGCCCTCCCAGCTGTTCTGTGGATGTACTTAAACCAGATGGACTGCAGTGGTTCAAGGTGGCGGCTCACCACCACCTTCTCGAATGCAATTAGGGATCGGTAACAAATGCTGGCCTTGCCAGGGACACTTGCGTCCCATGAAAGAATTTTTTTTTTAAGTATCGCAATATTTCTTTTCTGTTTTCCCACTATGGCTAAGTAAGAAACCTGAAACCTGCTCCCAGGCAGCAGTATTTGTTAATACTACTCAGCTGAAGGAGTTTTGCCCAGAATTAATTTTGCCTACAGCTTCCCTTTTTCTCTTCCCCCACCCCCTTCCAAAAGGTAGGGTTGCTCTTGGTATCTTCCCATCTGGCACCTTGGCTGAGGTTGAGAATTTTTATGGCGAAATTGGCTCAACCCTACAGTACCACTTTGGTAATAACCATTTGTGCTCTAACTCCATCAAGTTGCCTTATCTTGAGTTTCTCTGTATAACACTTTCTAAAGTGCCATTGTAAAACTGCTTTCAGAAAGCCAAGATATTGTCTTAAACATTTGATTCCAATTTCACGACTTGGTTACATAAAATGAACAGATTGGTGTTTAATGCCCCAGTCTGTACTTAAATAACAGTGATGGGGTTCAAATAAATCGGCTTCCGTGTAGTATCTCATAAAAATGCAATCTGGAAATGTGTGCAGCTATCTTACAAAGATTATTTAGCATTATGCATATCTGTGTGCAATGAGGAAATATAAAACACAAAACCCAATAAGTTTTATTATTGCACCAACAATGCTTCTTGTGTAATACTGTTAATGGTGTCAGCCTTGACTCAATGAGTAGCACACTCGCCTCCAGGTCAGAAGATTGGAGGATCAAGTCTCACGCCAAGAGACTTGAGCACAAAATCTAGGCTGACACACCCAATACTGAGGGAGTGCTGCAATTTCGGAGGTGCTGTATTTTGGAGGACACATAAAACCGAGGAGGCCTCATCTGCCCTCGCAGGTGGACATACAAGGCCCAATAGCACTATTTTGGAGAACAGGGGAGTTCTCCCAGTGACTTGGCCGATTTGAATCTCTGTCAACATTGCCAAAACATTCAATGCCTCCACCACCAGTGCACCATGGCTGCAGTGTGTACCATCAACAAGATGCAACCAAGGCTCTTTCAATAGCATAGGAGCAGGAGTAGGCCATTCAGCCGATCGAGACTGCTCCGCCATTCAATGCGATCATGGCTGATCATCCACTTCAGTGCCTTTTTCCCACACTATCCCCATATCGCTTTATGTCATTGGTATTTAGAAATCAGTTAATCTCTACTTTAAACATATTCAATGACTGAGCTTCCACAGCCCTCAGGTAAAGAATTCCAAAGATTCACAGCCCTCTGCGTGTCTCGTGTTGACAGGCTGTGACTAGTAGGGTACTGCAAGGATCAGTACTTGGGGCCCCAGCTGTTCACAACATATATCAATGATTTGGATGTGGAGAGCGCATGTAATATTTCCAAGTTCGCAGATGACACAAGAATTCCAAAGGTTCACAACCCTCTGAGTAAAGAAATTTCTCCTCATCTCTGTCCTATGTGGCTTCCCCCTTATTTTGAAATTGTATCCCCTGGTTCTAGACTCCACAACCAGGGGAAACATCTTAACTGCATCTACCCTGTCTACCCCTTCAAGTATTTTGTAGGTTTCAATGAGATCACCTCTCATTCTTTGAAACTCTGGAGAATACGGACCCAGTTTCCCCAATGCTTCTTCATAGGACAGCCACGCCACACTGGGAACAAGTCTGGTGAACCTTCGTTGCACTCCCTGTATGGCAATAATATCCTTCCCACGGTAAGGTGACCAAAACTGCACACACTGCTCCAGGTGCAGTCTAACCAAGGTTCTATACATTTAAAGGAAGACTTCACTACTCATGTACTCAAATCCTCTTGCGATAAAAGCCAACATACCATTAGCCTTCCTGATTGTTTGCTGCGTCTGCATGTTAACTTTCAGTGATTTATTGGCGAGCATACCCAGGTCCCGTCATGCATCTACACTTTCTAATCTCTCACCATTTAAGAAATGCTCTGCACATCTGTTCCTCCTACCAAAATGGATAACCTCACATTCTTTCACATTATATTCCATCTGCCACTTTCTTGCCCACTTAGTAAGTCTGTCCAAATCCCCTTGAAACTGTTTTGCATCTTCCTCACAACACACATTCCCACCTAGTTTTGTGTCATCTCGAACTTGGAAATATTTCATTTGGTCCTCACATCCAGATCATTGATATATATATTGTGAACAGCTGGGGCCCAAGCACTGATCCTTGCAGTATCCTACTAGTCACAGCCTGCCAGCGCGAGAATGACCCATTTATTCCTCCTCTGTTTTCTTTAAAGCCCATGACCTCTACCACCTAGAAGGACAAGGGAAGCAGATGCATGGGAACACCACCTGCAAGTTCCCCTCTAAGTAACACACCATCCTAACTTGGAAACATATTGCCATTCCTTCACTGTCATTGGGTCAAAATCCTGGAACTCGCTTGACTGTTGGTATACTTATACCACACGGACTGCAGTGATTCAAGAAGGCGGTGGGAAGAGCAATATTTGCTGGCCTTGCAAGTGAACACATCCCATGAACTGAAGAATTAAAAAAAACTTGTCATGTCTCTCCCTGGAGCTTGCTGTGCATAAATTTGCTGAGCATTGCCTACATTACAACAGTGAAGACACTTTTGTGTGTAGTGCGTTTTGCAATGTCCCTAAGGACATGAAAGGCTCTGTGTAATTTTTTTCTTCATGTTTTATCACCTCAGATTGCATTTACTACCATTGCAGACCTGTGACCTACCAGTACTCCACTCTAGTGTTACACAGAGTAAAATATTCAAGACAGAGCCCACATTTGGGAGGGCAAACTACACAATTCAAGTGTGCATGGTGTGAACATCAGGGAGGGGGAAAGTTAAATGGACTTTGCTATTGTCGAACAGGTTTCAGGTTCTTTCAGCTTCTTTGGATGAGAGTTAGGGCTGCAGGGTTGATGAGCAACCTGACCATAACACCATGGTGCAGGAAGCCATTCAACTGGAGGGAGAAAAAAGGAATGTTATGGTAGTAGGGGACAGTATATTTAGAGGGATTGACACTCTTCTCTGCAGCAAAGAGCGAGAGTCCAGAGGGTTGTGTTGCCTGTCCAGTGCCAAGGTTGGGGACATCTGCATAGGGCTAGAAAGGAACTTACAGTGGGAGGGGGAAGATCCAGTCGTTGTGGTCCATGTAGGTACCAATAACATAGGCAGGATAAGGAAAGAGGTTCTGCATAGTCAGTATGAGGAACTAAGTGCCAAATTAAGAAGCAGAACCTCAAAGGTAATAATCTCTGGATTAGTACCTGAGCCGCATGCAGATTGGCATAGGGAAAATAAGTTTAGAGAAATTAATGCGAGGCTCAAAGACTGGTATTATAGAAATGGGTTCCGGTTCGTGGGGCATTGGCACCAGTACTAGGGAAAGTGGTGGTTGTACTGTTGGAACGGTCTACACCTGAACTGTGCTGAGGCCAGTGTTCTAGCGAGCTGCACAACTAGGGAAGTAGAGACGGTTTTAAACTGTAAAGTGGGAGCAAGGGATCAAATTTGGGAAGATATGGTAAATCAAGGAGTAGGGACAAGGCAAGAGAGAAAGTTATTAATATGGGAAATGGTGAACAGACTGTGACAGTAAAGGACAGTGTGTATAAATCTAAGAGTAAATCAACAGATAAGGCTGAAGGTTACAAAATAATACAAGTATCTGAATGCACTTAGCATTCAAAACAAAACAAATGAACTGAGAGCACAAATAGAACTAAATAAGTACGATCTGATAGCCATTACAGAGACATGGCTGCAGGATGACATAGATTGGGACCTGAATATTGAAGGGTACATGACATTTAGGAGGGACAGGAAGCTAGGAAAAGGTGGAGGGGTAGCTCTGTTAATTAATGATGCCATTAGTGCAGTAGAGAGGGATGACCTAAGTTCAGGAGATCAGGATGTAGAAGCAGTTTGGGTAGAGATGAGAAATCATAAAGGCAAAAAGTCACTTGTGGGAGTGGTGTACAGGCCACCTAACATTAACCACACTGTAGGACAGGGTACAAAGGAAGAAATAATGGCAGCTTGTCAGAAAGGCACTGCGATTATTAGGGGGATTTTAACCTACATATAGACTGGAAAAATCAGATGGGCAGAGGTAGCCTAGATGAGGAGTACATAGAATGTTTTTGGATAATTTCTTGGAACAACACATTCTGGAGCCAACCGGAGAGCAGGCTATACTAGACCTGGTATTGTGCAACGAGATAGGATTAATTAACGACCTCATAGTTAAGGCGCCCCTAGGTAGCAGTGATCATAATATGATTGAATTTTACATTCAGTTTGAGGGAGAGAAGAGTGGGTCCAAGACCAGTATTTTAAACTTAAATAAGGGCAATTATGAGGGCATGAAAGCAGAGCTAGCTAAAGTGAACTGACAAATCAGGTTGAGGGATAGGTCAATAGGGATGCAGTGGTAGACATTTAAGGGGATATTTCAGAATACACAGAATAGATGCAATTCAACGAGAAAGAAAAATTCCAAGAGTGGGACCCACCATCTGTGGTTAACTAAAACGCTGAAAGAAAGTATCAAACATAAAGAAAAAGCCTATAATTGCGCAAAGATGGGAGGCAGGTCAGAAGAGTGGGCAGAATATTAAAAAACAGCAATGAATGACTGAAAGATTGATAAGGTAAAATTAGGGTACGAGAGAAAGCTAGCTCGAAATATAAAGACCGATAGTAAGAGTTTCTATAGATATTTTAAAAAGAAAAGTTAACAAAGTGAGTGTTGGTCATATAGTAAGTGAGTCTGGGAAATTAATAGTGGTTAATAAGGAGATGGCAGATGAATTGAACAGATATTTTGCATTGGTCTTCACTATTGAGGATACAAGTAACATCCCAGTATTAGCTGTACGTCAGGAAATGGAAAGGAGCGAGGTGTTGGAAGTTTTAAAACGCATTAAGGTGGATAATTCCCCAGGGCCTGACCAGATGTATCCTAGGATGCTATGGGAAGCAAGGGAGGAGATTGCTGGGGCCCTGGCAGAGATTTTTGTGCCATCGTTAGCCACGGGTTAGGTACCAGAAGACTGGAGGATAGCTAATGTTGTGCCTTTATTTAAGAAGGGCAGCAGGGAGAAGCCAGGGAGCTACAGGCCAGTGAGCCTTACATCAGTGGTGGAAAAGTTATTGGAAGGGATTCTGAGAGACAGGATTTATATGCATCTGGAAAGGCATGGTCTGATTAGGGACAGTCAGCATGGCTTTGTGCGTGAGAAATCATGTCTCACGAATTTGAGTAAATTTTTTGAGAAGATGACCAAGAGGATTGACGAGGCCAGGGCGATGGATGTTGTCTACATGGACTTTAGCAAGGCCTTTGGCAAGGTCCCGCATGGTAGGCTGGTCCGGAAGGTTCGAGCACATGGGATCCAGGGTGAGCTAGCCAATTGGATACAAAATTGGCTTGGTGATAAGAGGCAGAGTGTGGTAGTGAAGGATTGTTTTTCAGATTGGAGGCTGGTGACCAGTGGTGTGCCGCAGGGATCGGTGCTGGGCCCTCTGTTGTTTGTCATATATATTAATGACTTCGATGTGAATGTAAGGGGCATGATTAGTAAGTTTGCAGATGACACCAAAATTGGTGGTATAGTGGGCAGTGAAGAAGGTTGTCTAAGGTGACAACAGGATATAGATCAACTGGAAAAGTGGGCAAGGGAGTGGCAAATGGAATTTAACACAGACAAGTGTGAAGTGATGCATTTTGGGAAGTTAAACCAGGGCAGGATGTATACAGTGAATGGCAGGGCCCTGGGGAGTGTTGTTGAGCAGAGAGACCTTGGGGTGCAAGTACATAGTTCCTTGAAAGTGGCAACGCAAGTAGACAGGGCGGTGAAGAAGGCATATGGCATGCTTGCCTTTGTCGGCCGAGGCATTGAGTACAAGAGTTGGGATGTTGTGTTACAGTTGTACATAACGTTGGTTAGGCCGCATTTGGAGTACTGTGTGCAGTTCTGGTCACCGCACTACAGGAAAGATGTGATTAAGCTAGAGAGGGTGCACAAAAGATTCACAAGGATGTTGCCCGTTATAAAGAGAGATTGGATAGGGTCTGTTTTCCCTGGAGCGAAGGAGGCTGAGAGGGGACCTGATAGAGGTATATAAAATTATGAGAGGCATAGATAGGGCAGATATCCAAAGTCTGTTTCCCGTGGTAGGGGGTGACTAAAACTAGAGGGCATTGATTTAAGTTGACAGGGAGGAGGTTTAAAGGGGATCAAAGGGGTAAATTTTTCACACAAAGAATAGTGGGTATCTGGAATGAGCTGCCTGAGGAGGTGGTGGAGGCAGGAACAGTAGTGACATTCAAGAGACATATGGATAAGTACTTGAATGAGAAAGGCATAGAGGGATATGGAATTAATGCAGGCAGGTGGGATTAGTGTAGATGGGCATTATGGTCGGCATGGACGCGGTGGGCCGAAGGGCCTGTTTCTATGCTGTACGACTCTGACTCTTGTACTCAAGAAAATTACAATCAGCAGGGAAGTGGTACTGAACAAATTGTTGGAGCTGCAGGCTGGCAGGTCCCCGGGTCCTGATGGACTTCATCATAGGGTGTTAAAAGAAGTGGCTAGTGAGATAGTTGATGCGTTTGTTTTAATTTTCCAAAATTCCCTAGATTTGAGGAAGGTTCTGTTAGATTGGAAAATAGCAAATATTTGAAAAGGGAGGGAAAAGGAAAGCAGGAAACTACAGGCCGGTTAGCTTAACATCTATCTTGGGGAAAATGTTAGAAGCTATTATTGAAGACTTTATAGTAGGGCATTTAGAAAAATTCAAGGTAATCAGGCAGAGTCAACATGGTTTTGTGAAAGACAAATCATGTTTAACCCATGTATTGGAGTTCTTTGAAGGAGTTACATGTGCTGTGAATAAAGGGGAACTGGTGGATGTATTGTACTTAGATTTCCAGAAGGCATTTGATGAAGTGCCACATCAAAGGTTATTGCAGAAAATAAAAGCTCCTGGTGTAGGGGTTAACATATTGTCATGGATAGGAGATTGGTTAGCTAACAGGAAACAGAGTAGGCATAAATGGGTCATTTTCTGTTTGGCAAGATGTAACAAGTGGTGTGCCACAGGGATCTTTGCTGGGGCCTCAACTTTTTACAATTTATATAAATGACTTAGATGAAGGAACCAAAGGTATGGTTGCTAAATTTGCTGGTGACACAAAAATAGGTAGTAAAATAAGTTGTGAAGAGAACATAAGAAGGCTGCAAAAGGATATAGATAGGTTAAGTGAGTGGGCAAAGACCTGGCAAATGGAGTATAATATGGGAAAGTGAGAAATTGTCCACTTTGGCAGGAAGAATAAAAAAGAAGCATATTATCTAAATGGTGAGAGATTGCGGAGCTCTGAGATGCCGAGGGATCTGGGTGTTCTAGTGCATGAATCACAAAAGGTTAGTATGCAGGTACAGCACGTAATTAGGAAAGCTAATAGAATGTTATCGTTTATCGTGAAGGGGGGAATTGAATACAAAAGTAGGGAGGTTATGCTTCAGCTATACAGGGCATTGGTGAGACTACATCTGGAGTACTGTGTACAGTGCTGGTCTCCTTATTTAAAGAAGGATGTAAATGCTTTAGAAGCAGTACAGAGGTGGTTTACTGGACTAATACCTGGAATGGGCGGGCTGTCGTATGAGGAAAGGTTGGACAGGCTAGGCTTGTATCCACTGGAATTTAGAAGAGTAAGAAGTGACTTGATTGAAACATACAAGATCCTGAAGGGTCTTGACAGGGTGGATGTGGAAAGGATGTTTCTCCCTGTGGGAGAATCTAGAACTTGGAGTCACTGTTTAAAAATAAATGGTCGCCCATTTAACACCGAGATGAGGAGAAATTTTTCTCTGAAGGTCATGAGTCTTTGGAATTCTCTTCCTCTAAAGGCGGTGGAAGCAGAGTCTTTGAATATTTTTAAGGCAGAGGTAGATAGATTCTTGAGCAAGGGGTGAAAGATTATCGAGGGTAGGTGGAAATGTGGAGTAATCAGTTCAGCCATGAACTTCTTGAATGGCGGAGAAGGCTCGAAGGGCCGAGTGGCCTACTCCTGCTCCTAATTCGTATGTTTGTATTATAAAACAAGTCTTAACCAGTAAACATAAAGATTTAAATATGAAACTTCCCTTTTTACCTTAGCCCTACACACACAGAGTATTGGTTAACCAGAAAAATAAAGGAATTTTTGTTTTTAGAGCTCTATTACAGACAGAAAAGAACACTTGGGCTGAATACTTGCTCATTCTTGAAGAAACAGCAAATGAGATACGTTGTGTTCCAAAAACCTGCATACAGTCTGGTCTCACAGTACACGTAGACGGGTCACCGGGATCTTTCAGAACAGTCCTTTTCAGGTGGCATTCGGAATTAATTTAGCAGGCTTTTCTTCAAAGACAGGAGATGAGATGAGTTGATACAGTGGACTTCTCTGGGGTTTTTTTTTAAGAGAGGTGCTGGAAATCTGAACTGGGTTACGGCCTTCTCTCCTTCCTTGGGAATTCTCTTTTCTCCTGGGAAGTTCTCTCCCTTTTTATACAATTCAATCCAAAACAATTCAAAAGTGAAAAACAACAGGAAGTCAGCCTTTTGACCTCCATCAATCTTGACCTGTCATTTCTTTGTAAACAACTTCTCCGGGTGTCCGAAGTTCTCTGTTTATTGAGCTATAAGTCAGGTGGTTTCCCAGAAAGGCTTGTTTTCTTGCAAGGTCTCTCAGTGACCCTTTTAAAAAGCATTTCCAGGGACTGTTTTTTAAAGTGGCCTTTACCTAACTCTTTTTGAAAACTCCAAAGTTTAGCACTTCAATCTTTCAAAATGAATCCTCAAACAATATATTCAACAAAACACAGAGGCACTTTTGTAACAATGTATAAAGTACTGAGTTTTTATCTCCATTTTGAAGTTCTGTCGACCACGGAACAGGAAACTAAAACAACATAGTTTCTGTAAAAACCCTTTACCAAAAAATGACTACCAAATACTCAGTTTGAATAAAGATCTGAGCCAGCATGGTTCAGATGTCTAAGTATGGAGACCTTGCTCTGTATTAAACGTATCTCTCTTGGAGGAGAAATGTGCTGTTTGATTTGGAACGACTTTGGCTTAGGGCATTGCACAAAGCATATTTGAAGATCGTGAGGGAGAAGACTGATGAAGAGTAGCGTGAGAGAGATTCAGTTCATTATCTAAACTCTGCCATTCAGCCAAACAATCGGATCCAGTTTGACTGAGCAGCTGTCTTTGTGTGGGATGCCAACACTCAGCCAATCAGAGAGTTTTACAGTGCATCTCAACCATCTATTCCCACCTAAAAACACAAATGTGACTAAGCTTCACCAAGATACCAGAGGTATGTGGCCAAGTGCTTCCCTATCTTTTCAGAAGGTACGGAGCAGCAGGAGGAGAGTAAACCTGTCTTGAAAATGAATTCTGGGCCACATCCTGTTTCCAATAAAGAGTGGTATTAATAATTACTACTGCCTAGGAGTATATTTCAGGTTTCCTACTCAAGCTGCAGGGACAACCAAAATTACTAATTCTTAACGTATCTCCATGCCCTGTTTATGCCTTTATCTGTATATTTTTCTCTGCAATCTGCCTGCCTGCCTGTGGGATATGCAAGTTTCTCTTTCTGGCAGTGAGATAACCAAGACACTGCAATGGAGGTGGATGTCATCTTAGAATTTATAAGGTAGAGAAAGCCCTCTATTAAAACTAGGAAGTTTAATTGAGACCTGTCATTACCCATCCGAATGCTGGGATAGCCATACATCCAAAGATGTCTCCTACTGGAGAGTAAGAAAGCATAAAATTGACCATGTTTCTTGGTTTGGCAAGCAAAGTCATTCTTTTTCTAACACTTAGAAGACATTGTGCAATAAGGTTAGCTGCCTTTGAATAGCCCAACTATTTTAGCAGTTTGCTTATATCTGAAGTATTTTAATGCATTCAAGTTGATGGTCTTATGAGCTCAGAAGAGACGATTAACTTTAAACAAGAAATATGAACTAAAGGCCGGCTACCCGACCCGAACCCTACGGGATCTGACGACGTGTCTGGTTCGGGTCAGGTCACACTTCCAGGTCTGGCATCGGGCTCGGCTCGGCTCGGACACTATCGCAACCTCAGTTAAGTGGTTCCAATGTTGATGTAATTTTTGGACGAGAAAGGTGGTTTTGTTAGTTACTTTAAGCTTGTGCAGATCAGCAACAAAGTGAAAAAGGAAGGTAGGTTAACTGATAGTTGGGTCAGACGCGGGAAAAAGACTGGTCGGGCTCAAGGTCAGATGTGGTTCTGTCGGGCTCGGGTCGGGTTTCATTTGCAGACCCGAGCTGGCCTTGGTCTCTATTACAATAAATAAAAGTATTTCCTTTTAACTTAGTAACACTCAGAAACCCACACTATAGTTATGCATTAGTGTTCTCATCAAAAAAAGTATTCTTGCCATTAAAAGTCCAAACTCTTCCCAGCGCAATGCATTGGATCTCCATGTCCTTCTCAAAGCCAGTGTCCTCTTCGCTTACTTCTTCCAGAGCACATTGCTGTGGATCTGTGACTCCAGATCCACAGCAATGTGGTTGACTCTAACATGCCCTTGAAATGGCCCAGCAAGCCACTCGGTTCAAGGGCAATTAGGGATGGGCAATAAATGCTGGCCTGGTCTGCA